>NC_134483.1:363887962-364187962 GCF_040206685.1 Ascaphus truei
GTAGGACTGGACCCTCGTAGGTATTGCTTGCGGAGGTATTCGTCCATCTGAGAGGCAGTCACATATTTATGATGCTGCAAAGGCCCGAGGGAGATTTGCACGCGGTGTATATACACAGACAGATCTTCCCCCTCCTTTTGATTTATGGCATAGTATTTGGCCCACAAGGCGCCATCATCCTCTTTCGTGCTATATGCTTCCACTAGGAACTCAATCATCATGCGAAAGGTTAGGGCGGGGCATTGTTCTCGATGAATGCTGATAAGGGTGGACGCCGGGGGTCGCAAGCACTCCATGAGTCGTTGCCGTTTCACCACGTCGGTGCAAGACCATTCTTCCATTACTCCCCGGGTGTGTTCCTTCCATGGATCTATCCCATCCTCTCCCGTGGGCTCAGGTAGCGTCCCCGAGAAGGCCTTTAACTTCCGGTAGTTTTGGGCATGGGTGGCTAAGGTAAGTGCTTCTACTAGCGGCGGTAAGCTGGTAGGGGTGGTTAACTGGTCTATCTTGTCATTGAGTTTCTGTAGCATATCACTACGCACCCCTGCTTCTGCAGATGCGCTCGACCCGGGATAGATGGATTATGTCCGACAACTAGCTGCTTCGCTCGCGGGATAGTGAGCAAATGGGATGGTGGGGTCGTCAGGATCTAGTTCTCCCACAGGGGGGTCCTGAAGGGGGTAGACAAAAGGGCTACCGCCAGGTGGGGCATGGGGCAGCGTTAGATATTGGGGAACGGTGGGTTCCAGTACTACTAGGTCTCGCCGGCAGTCCAATAGCAGAGTGTTCCATTTAGCATCTTGGTCTATGAGTACATCTACCAAGCGGCCTTTGGCAAAACCCGGGAGCTGTCGCAAGGCCGTTTGCAAAGTCTCTAAGGGTAAGGCCATGGGTACTCGGGTCACAGCTACGACACGACGGGCAGGCGTGCGCATTTGGCGCGCCCAGTCGTGTATTTCCTGCCGGGACGGAAGGGCCATGGCGGCGGTAATTTAGTCTCGAGGGGGGGCACCCCAGGTCTAAGATCTCAGCAGCGCCTCCAAATGTAGCCCTGCTTCCTACTGAACGCAGGCCACTATCATATGCTATATTACCTGTAGGCTCACAAGGTCCGAGCCTCTGCCACGGAGAGCCTGGGGTACACACACTACTTATAACTTGGTGCAGCGCTTGGGGGGGGGGGACATGAGTTACACACAATTATATCCTAAATCAAACCTCTGCTCCTACCAAAATAATGACGGCATATTATGAATTTCAGGCCCCCACAAAATAATCATATAATTTTCTAGATGGGTAATTCTTCCACTGTATTATAATGTACTGTAAAGTATTTAGTATATATATATACATACAACAATTTATCATAGCTAGGAATGTTCATCTAGGGACACTGTACATTTGTATGGATTATAATGTACCATGGCACTACTACTATAACCAAGCCAAAACAACTTTCTACTCTACTGTATTCTCTGAGGTCAATTAATTTATTTTGTACACTAAACCATGTATTCTGAACCAACAAAACTGAAATACAAGGTGGTCATATTTTAAACCAATCTCAATACTTTAAGTATTAGAGTATATTTTCATAAACATTGGAAATCAATTAATGCAAAACATTGGGATTTTCAAACTGAAGATGAAAGTGAAATAAGTGATATGCTTATAGTATATTTTAGCATTTTAATGAAGCATGAGGAATGGTTCTGTCAACAGTTCTATGGATGAATACAGGAGAACTCTGTACATTACCAATAAGAACTCGTACACACACGGCCAGTGAAACCTTTCTTGTTGCAAGCATTTATAGTAATCCACAGAATTGGATTGTTTTTTTTAAACACTATCATCATTTTCTGTCATGTTTCTCCCTGTCTCAATGCTCATCCCTAGTGTGCAGTGGAAGCATTGCATGCTAGGCGATAATAGTGTAAAGCAGGGCTTTAGACCTGACTGAGACACGAATGTGCTCCTCTCCTCCCTGCACCCTCACCCAATACTGCCACCTTCTGCTGAATGATAACCCAGAGACTTTAAAAAATATATATTTAACTGTTTTACTTTCTCTGGCGGCAGCATCATCCGCCGTTAAATGGCGTTGCTTTTCAATGATAATGGGACGGCACGTGACATCACGGCGCTTCACGCAGCATCACATATCTTTGGTCACACATCTCACACCCACATGATCACATTTCAATGACAAAGGGATGCCCTGTGGCGCCACGTTGCCATGACAACGTGACGTCTCATGGTCCAACTCGTCTGCTGCCCTTCGCCTGGAGATTTTACATCAAAACCCGTAGCCCTGGGATAATTATCCCAAACCCGTCGTCTCCGGGTCAAACCCAGACTGGTGGCAACCCTGCCCCTACCCCCAAGCACATTGCACCCAACCCCCCCCCCCCCACCGTCCCCCGCCCACCCCCAGCACACTGCTGATGGATGCTTGGTCCTATATCTCACTGTCCCTTTAATCCATTTATTGCCCTGTCTGTTTATTTACTGTTCTCTCAGCCATTCCCTTTCTACTTATTTGCCTTAGATGGCCATCTTGATTTTCTTTTTTTTTTACATCTGTGTTAAGCTCATGTAATCTCTGTAAATCAGTATTGCTGACCCCTGGAAGAGAGAGAGAACTCTCTTAAACTTGTCTTATAATATCAATTGTTAGTCCAAATAAAAAAAGGTATCACCTAATGCTGAAGTACTTATTTACTCTGCATCAATAGTACAAACACTCAATAGACTCTTACCAGGAAATATTTATTGAGCCGAGTACAGTATGTTATCCCAGTATGTCCTAGGTGCTATAATGCAAAGAACAACATCAACAAAGACATAAATTAAAATAGAGAAATTAACAGGGGTTTGAATAAGACATATATACGGTAGAGAGCGTGACAAGATGTCCAAGTTTAGCTGGGTCAGTACCGGTTTTTATTCTAATGTCCCCTGTACCGACTATCTTCTGATATGTTCCAGTTTTGTTTGGAGCAGAGAGAAAAACAGGGTCTACAGTTGCAATTTCTCTTACTGCCATTAGGTGGCCCTGTGCTGCACAGATCATGCAGCACCTCCTCTCCCTGGCTGCAGCGTGATAAGGTAAGAGAGTGTGTGACATGGGGAGGGGGGCGTGAAAGAGACACAGGGGGGGGGGCATGAAAGAGAGACACGGGGAGGGGGGGGAAAGAGAGACATGGGGAGGGGGTGGAAGAGACATGGGGAGGGGGTGAAAGAGAGACATGGGGAGGGGGTGAAAGAGACATGAGGAGGGGGTGAAAGAGAGACATGGGGAGGGGGTGAAAGAGACATGGGGAGGGGTGAAAGAGACATGGGGAGGGGGTGAAAGAGACACATGGGGAGTGGGTGAAAGAGAGACATGGGGAGGGGGTGAAATAGACATGGGGAGGGGGTGAAAGAGAGATATGGGTAGGGGGTGAAAGAGACATGGGGAGGGGTGAAAGAGAGACATGGGGAGGGGGTGTAAGAGAGACATGGGGAGGGGGTGAAAGAGACATGAGGAGGGGGTGAAAGAGAGACATGGGGAAGGGTGAAAAAGATATGGGGAGAGGGTAAAAGAGACATGAGGAGGGGGGTGACAGAGAGACAAGGGGAGGGGGTGAAAGAGACATGAGGAGGGGGGTGAAAGAGAGACATGGGGAGGGGGTGAAAGAGAGACATGGGGAGGGGGTGAAAGAGAGACATGGGGAGGGGGTGAAAGAGAGACATGGGGAGGGGGTGAAAGAGACATGAGGAGGGGGTGAAAGAGAGACATGGGGAAGGGTGAAAAAGATATGGGGAGAGGGTAAAAGAGACATGAGGAGGGGGGTGAAAGAGAGACATGGGGAGGGGGTGAAAGAGAGACAAGGGGAGGGTGTGAAAGAGACATGAGGAGGGGGGTGAAAGAGAGACATGGGGAGGGGGTGAAAGAGAGACATGGGGAGGGGGTGAAAGAGACATGGTGAGGGGGTGAAAGAGAGACATGGGGAGGGGGAATCAAAGAGAGACATGGAGAGGGGGGTGAAAGAGAGACCTGGGAATGGGGGGTGAGAGACATGGGAAGGGGGGAGTGAAAGAGAGACATGGGGAGGGTATGTGTGAAAGAGAGACGTGGGGGGTGAAAGAGACATGGGAGGGGGGTGAAAGAGACATGAGGAGATTAAAGAGAGACCTGGGGAAGGGTGTGTGAAAGAGAGACCTGGGGAGGGGTGGTGGTGTTAAAGGGACCTGGGGAAGGGGCAGGTGAAAGAGAGACCTTGGAAAGGGGTGGTGAAAGAGGGACATGGGGATGGAGGGGTGAAATTGAGACATGGGGAGGTGGGATGAAAGAGAGACATGGGGAGGGAGGATGAATGAGAGACATGGGGTGAAAGAGAGACATGGGGAGGGGATGAAAGAGAAACATAGGAGGGGGAGTGAAAGAGACATGGGGGAGTGAAAGAGACATGGGGGTATGAAAGAGAGACAGGAGATGGGATGGGGAGAGTCACTGGGGGAGGTAGAGAGGGAGGGGAGAGAAGGAGAGAGACTGGAGAGAGGGAGAGAAACTGGGGAGAGAGGAAGAGAGACACTGGGAAAGAGGGAGAAAGAGACTAGGAAGATAGGGAGAGACACAATGACGAGAGAGGGAGAGACATTGCGGGGAGGGGGAGGCACTGGGGGAGGGTGAGAGACACTGCGGGTAGAGAGAAGCTTGGGGAGGGAGAGAGACACTTGGGGGAGAGAGAGGCACTTGGGGGAGGGACAGAGAGACACACACTGGGGGAAAGGAGAGGGAGACACTGGGGGAGGGAGAGAGAGACACTTGGGGGGGGGCGAGAGAGACACTGGGGGGGAGAAAGATACTGGGGGGAGGGAGAGATACACTGGGGGTGAGGGAGAGATACACTGGGCGTGAGGGAGAGACACACTGGGCATGAGGGAGAGACACACTGGGGTGAGGGAGAGATACACTGGGGGGTGAGGGAGAGATAGTGGGGGGAGGGAGGGTGAGAGACATTTGGGGAGTGAGAGAGATACTGGGGTGAGGTGGGAGAGAGAGATTGGGTAAGGGGAAGAGAGAGACAGAGTAGGGGGGAGAGGGAGTGGGTGAGGGGAAGAAACAGACTGGGTAGGGGGGAGAGAGAGTGGGTGAGAAGAGAGAGAGACTGGGGGAGAGGAGAGAGAACTGGGGAGAGGAGAGAGATACTGCAGAAGGGGGAGGAAGACTGGGGGGAGAGATTAATAGTACAGCAAATGGAGACGCTATTGGACAAATATCATAATATTTATTTTTAAGTGATGTAATTTGTTTAATAAATAATTTTTTTATGTGTTACTTTTGAAAATCTGGTCACCCTACATATAGATAAAATATAGATAAATCAAGATGAATCATTCCAGAAGCATGGGGCAGCAGTAATCAGAGGTTTCCCGGCTTTCTCGTTTTTTTCCCTCGGCGTGCCACGCGTCATCGATTGGGAGCGTGCGCGCAGGGCACGGGTGCCCGGGGCTCCCCGAGGGAGCCCTGGGTTCTTCTAATGTGGGGGATGGCGGTGGGGGGCTCCGGGGGACCCGGTGGACCCGGAGAGGGGATGGGATGCCTCGATCGGAGGACCGATCCTCTGAGGCTCCGGCGCGCACACGGGACACCTCGGCGCGCGCCCGGTATCTGTCGCGGCCGAGTCCGGGCAAATGTTAGAATAAACTCGGCCGCGACAGTATACTTATTTGGTATATCCCTGTATACGTCTGCTTTTACTATAACACATTCGGAGCATAATTTTCTGAGCTCTAACTCTGATGTTAAATTGATTTAAAAGAACCACAATTATTTTCAAAGCCAGGGATCGTTGGGTGCAGACTTTTTGTTTAACCAATTTGTAAGTGGATTGATAAGGGAGACTGCTTCTTTAAGCACTAACCTTAAAATGTAAATGTAACTAGTCATATCTTATCTTTTTTGGAGACAATATGACAAATTTCACTTACAAAATAAACCAGAATGTTTTTTTTTAGATGGGCGGCTTTTTTATCCTGATTCAGTGGATAAATCAGTCGCCCGAGGCAGCTGACAGGTGGAAGCAATGAGCCCTGCTAACCCATTTTCCAACTTGGAAACTGTACTAGCAACACAAGCAGATTTCATGCATTGTAATTCTTCAGCGCCATGCATAGCAATGTGCCAAAAAATAAACATAAACATCATGGCTGCAATGCTATCATTTTAACTAAGGTTGAAAAAACAGACACATTAGATGTGGCGTTGTACTCACTGGATAAACAAATAACCACATCCCCTTCAATGAAGACGACTGTCTTACAGTATAATACTGACCATTATACAGACCATTATACAATATAAAACTTACTATAGCTGTCTTGATGAAGGGGAATATTTTGTTTTCTGCCTGGTAATTATATAATTAATTATGCTAAGGAAACACATACCACCCTTTGCAACCCTATGGAAGACTCTGAAATGGATTTTACCCCTTAAATTATTGTGACACGTTGATTCTAAGCGATACATTTTTCAAATGACGCACCAAGCATCGAAAACACCCACAAAGTCTCTCATCTTAAAACAAGACAGCAACATTAACAAATGAATAACAAATAAAGCTGCATCTAGCCCAACTGGAAACATACAGTATGGTATAAATATTGTATCTATGTTTTGCAATGTGATTTACCCGTAGTTTAAGAATTATATACATACAAATAACCATACAATTGCATATTGGAAGTGTAACTGAGTTTTATAAAACTGTGCAGCACTGGAACCTCTTTTGGTATTTTGTGACAATTTCCTTTCCTGAAATATAAAGCCCTGAATCCCAGGGATCGTAGAAATTATTCATAAGGGAATGGCATCAAAACCAAAGATTCCATGCAATCAACAAAGTACAGTATCAATAACTCCTTCATCACTAGGATATTCCCACACCGCAAAAGAGCATTTGAAATTGCATCATATAAACTTAGCTTGAAATGCATTTTGAAGGGGATTGCTTGTTTAAATTGTCCAACAGAGACACCACAATTTCTATTAAGTAGAATTCAAGGAAGCGTAAAGTTTACATACAGTACTGTACAGCCAACATTTATTTCATTTATATTAAAAAAATTACAGGAAATAATAAATTGAGTTACCTCAATAATAATAACAATGCATGGTTTCATTAAATGAACAGGGCTATACTGTAAATTCAATATACAGACATTTCATGGACAGTTCCGAGATAATATATGTGTAGCCCTGGTAAGAAATGGGGCTATAGTTCTATCCTCCTCCTGTGTGTAAACTCTGCTAAGGGCAGATTGCCAGGAGTTTTTATGGGTTTTCCCTGCTTATGACACTGGGTTGTGTAAGTGAAGGTAGGTCATGTGACCCTGTGTCCAATTAAGAGATGCAGGGGTGGTGCATACCGGAGGTTACATAAAGCAGTGTCACTTCCTATTTAGAAGGTCTGCACAAGTTAGTGTGTTAGTGTGTGACTAGTAGTTGGTGAGTTGGAGGAGAAGAGTGATCAGCTCATGAGTAGAGCTGATCCAACCATAGTGTAGTGAGGTGGACCAGTACCTCTCACCCTGCTTAGGGGGTGAGGGAAGAGTTATCCCCACTCTGGATGCCCTTGATCCAGAGTGGAGTCAGGGAAGGACCATTACAAAGGAGAACAGTTGGTGGATGGTGCATGAGCTGTACTGTCGGCTGCTGCTGCTGCCCTGCTGTGAATAAAGACTGCTGCTTTTAAAGAAAGACAAACCTGTATGAGACTGGAATCTCTCATCCCTGTGTGGGAACACTCTCTGGTAAGGATTCCACCCCGCATTCCTGGGGCTTACTAAAGATGGAGGCGCTGCACCATTGAAACAGAACGAAGGCATCCACCCCAGAAACCTGTTCCTGTTATCCACCATGTCATCACGGGAGACTCAGGCCCTCCTGTTCCCAGCAGGTATGCACCACATAAAGACACGTAGCCAGACCCCAGTACACCTTAGGGGGGCCGATCTACGATTGGCCCGGGGAAAGGGGGCTACAATTGGAGGCGCTGCTGAGATAGCTAAGAGCAACAGGACAAGTTTTCAGCAAAGCAGAACTGAAAGATATAGGTACACTTTCAGAGCAAGTGCTGCAGAAGGAAGGGTATGTTTGCAGACTAGGGGTAGTCAGGAGAGACCGTCCTCTCGCACAGTACACCCTAGGTGCCCTAGGAGGGTGATGTAAATTTGGATAAAGAGGCTATAGCTGTTCTAGTCCTTGAGGCAGATAGTGTAGGATTCCTGTGGGGGTTAGCCTGTTAACTTGTCCAGGGACTTCAGCATAGGGTCTGCCCTATGAGTGGCCAAAAGTAGGTTGACGCCCAGTACATAGGAAATGCCAAGTATCCAGAAAACACACCACAGAGTGCTTGTTATGAACCGTCAGCGAGTGCGGTGTACTAGGAGAGAGTTCTGCCTAGCCTGGGGTATGCCATGCGTTATATTCATTGGTTAGAGCACCATTAAGTATTGTAAGTGTCTAGGAACGAGTGACACCATAGACACTGAGAGTAGCGCTATCGTGGGTTTAGAGGGCTCACTAAAGATGGCGGCGAGAGATACATGTGCTTTGCAGGGCATGGAGGTGGTTAAAATGGCGACAACTGCGTCATTCACTGCAACGCGGGTTGCAGCCGATCCAAAATAGCGATTCCCGCCAAGCCTAGATCGCGCACGTGGTGCGTGCAAGCAGGCTGTGAAAAAAATGTGGCGAGAGATGTGCAGGGGTTTGGCGCCAAACCAGATCCCCAGCCAAAAGAAGAGAGCGACACAAAAGCCGAAAGCACGCCCACCTATGCAGTGACTGGCCGACAGACGAAGCCACGTCACACAAGGAGAGAGAGTGCCCCTCCTCTTGTTTCCACCAGAGGGAGGGGGCACACAAAGAACCAATCCAAGGAGTACTCCCCAGAGGAAGGAGGGACAGGAAGTGAGGCCGAGGAACTTCACTTCTGCTTGACTGGAGAAGGAGAAGGAGATAAGTGCAAGACCAGCAAGCTGAGCAATTCAACCCCTGCACAATAGATGACTGACCTAAGCGTAACCACTTATCAGCTTCCAGGAGGCTTCCTGGTTGTGGAGGTTGATGGCCGAGAATATCTGCGGTGCCTGTGTGTCCAATGCAGGACACCCGGACCGGCCCAAAGTACAACGGCACGGTGCCAACAGTGTGGCACGTTCTACCTCTGGCCTATTGAGCCATGCCCTATGATCAAGACCCCGCAAGATGCCTCTACAGCGACGCTGATCGAGGTAGAGGAGGCGGAGGCTAAGACTGCCCTGGTCCCATATGTCACACCTGAGGTAGGGACCCAGGCCCTGCCATCAAGAGATGACCCGACAGATGAGAGCGCGACTGCAGTTGAGGTACCGGAGCGGGCCCGTTTCGTACACATACCCACTGGCGGTGCAGCAAGGACTCGAGGTGATTCCCAAGCGGAGAGACAGCCTGTCATAGGTGGTGATGCGCCAGCCAGCGGACCACCCCAGCTGTAAAGAAGAAGTCCCACTTACCCCTGAGATGGAGCAGATGAGTCAGGAGAACCCCCAACGGCGAGTGCTGGTGCGGCCTGAACCGCGAAGAAGTCCCACGGCCATGGCGACTCCCAGTGCGGCGGAGATGGGATCCGAGATGGCTCCAGAGGAACCACAGAGCATCGCAAGACAGCGGAGCGGTAAGAGGACACCACCACCCCCTTATTCCCGCCAGGTGAAGGAGGAACCTATGGATAGAGAAGGGCTTGAGGCCTACCTGCCTGTCCGCGACCCTGATGGTCCACCACCGCCCCTTCCGGTCCTCGACGCACTTCCGGTGTGAGACCAAGGAGCGGATGGAGATTCCGCGGCGACCAGCGATGACGTCACCTCTGGGTCAGACTGGCGCAGAGGCCCGGAAGCTTTGCTGACTTCCCTAAGGAGAGCAGGGTTGGAAGCAGAGTTTGAGTAGTTTAAGGCTCAAGTAGCCAAGCGAGGAGCCCAAAGTGCTGCCGAAAGAGTCAGAAAGAAGTTACCTACCGGTCGTGGCATCGCCCGACTCAGAGACACTATAATGGACTTTGGCGATCCCATGGTCACCACCCCAAGCTCCATTGCCCCGGCCACTGCCCCTGCCCCGTCACGTGTCATGCCACTGGGTCCTAGTGGGAGTAAGATGGATAAGACGCCCAAGTATTCAACTGATTGGCGGGATTGGAGGACAAGTGATGAGGGTTCTGATGGGGAGATACCATTGTCAAATGTTGTACGTGTACCTAACCCCAATGTGTTCAATCCTGTTCCTAGAGGTAGGGCCCGAGGGTCCCAGTCAACTGCAAAAGCGGGTTCCGTAAGTCTCACACCACCTAAGATGAACCCCACGATCTATAAGAATGTCATTAGAGGGAGGCGTAAAGGCTCGCACTCTACAGAGGCAGCGACATCTGGTGTATACTCCAGAACAGAGTCTGAGGAAGGTATGAGTGTATCATCATCATATGAGCACCGAGATAAATGGTGGGCACCGTTATTTACAGGGTATCATGAGGGGATGGACCGCACCAGATTTGTGTTAATTAAGAAAGATATAGTAGATCACTGGTGGGACGTAGGCACCTATTCTCCACAGGAGGTTGCCGACGAGTTAGATAACAGGTGGAGAGATATCATGCAAAAAGTGATTACCCCCAAAGGCTCATCTATTCTATATGATGATGTTGCGCCTGAGGAGCCACAGTTCTGGGTACTGCCAGGCAAGGCTGGGAACCGGAAACTGTCTAAATTAAGTAGGGCAGACAGACCCATAGTGGCGAGATACCGGCAATCTCATGGATATGAGTTTCCATACATGCCAGAGCCAATAATGCAGGAGATCGAAGACCAGAGAGATACCTGGCTCAGAGATGCAGTCCTTGAGCACTTAAGAATTAAGTTTGGTAATACCACTTACCTAAGGGAGGATAAAATATGTGCCGTGATAAAAGCTTGGAGTACAGGCAGGAATATCTGTATGCACTATGTCCTGTACAGACCAGAGAATGGGCCTGTACAACCCTTCTTTGTAAAGATTGTGGATCACAACGGGCGGGAAGTGAGGAAGACTGATCCCCGTCATTATTATTGAAGTTAGGGTCTCCATGTTGGGAGGTTCCCATATGTTATGTCGCCATCATGGGTGTTACAGTCTGATGTACACAATATTAATTACTTATGTTTTGTATGTTCACAGATCGTTCACCTGTAGGATGGTCCAGCAAATTAGGTCCAAGTGGGGACCATTGGATTCTACCTGAGGGAGAGTGTAGCCCTGGTAAGAAATGGGGCTATAGTTCTATCCTCCTCCTGTGTGTAAACTCTGCTAAGGGCAGATTGCCAGGAGTTGATATGGGTTTTCCCTGCTTATGACACTGGGTTGTGTAACTGAAGGTAGGTCATGTGACCCTGTGTCCAATCAAGAGATGCAGGAGCGGTGCTTAACGGAGGTTACATAAAGCAGTGTCACTTCCTATTTAGTAGGTCTGCACAACTTAGTGTGTTAGTGTGTAACAAGTAGTTGGTGAGTTGGAGGAGAAGAGTGATCAGCTCATGAGTAGAGCTGATCCAACCATAGTGTAGTGAGGTGGACCAGTACCTCTCACCCTGCTTAGGGGGTGAGGGAAGAGTTATCCCCACTCTGGATGCCCTTGATCCAGAGTGGAGGCAGGGAAGGACCATCACAAAGGAGAACAGTTGGTGGATGGTGCATGAGCTGTTCTGTCGGCTGCTGCTGCTGCCCTGCTGTGAATAAAGACTGCTGCTTTTAAAGAAAGACAAACCTGTGTGAGACTGGAATCGCTCATCCCTGTGTTGGAACACTCTCTGCTAAGGATTCCACCCGCATTCCTGGGGCTTACTAAAGATGGAGGCGCTGCAACATTGAAACAGAACGAAGGCATCCACCCCAGAAACCTGTTCCTGTTATCCCCCATGTCATCGCGGGAGACTCAGGCCCTCCTGTTGCCAGCAGGTATGCACCACATAAAGACACGTAGCCAGACCCCAGTACACCTTAGGGGGGCCGATCTGCGATTGGCCTGGGGAAAGGGGGCTACATATGATTATGTGTGTATGTAACAGTTACAGACACGGTTAAAGTTGTGTTAGAAGAGGTAAGATAAGCCTGCAATGTGTTCAGTTACTTAGAAGAGGCCACGGTGATCATGATACTAGTAAACAATATGTATAATCCTAAAGGAAATCATTTTGTAGTTCTGTGTATTAGCACAGGAACACTTTTCTCCGCCAAGAGAATTTTTATTAGACTTATCTATTGCATTAGCTCCTAAAATTATATTTCCTGCAGTTATCCTTAGCAAGCTTTAATAAATATTGCTGGCTTATATCTCTGCATTAACACAAAACCCGCTTTGCTTTGCTACCACCATATTCAACACCTTGGGGCTATAGCTAATTTTTAATGGCTCCATAAGGATTGTTTAAATGCGGATAGAACGAGCTGACAAGAGCAAACATCAGCCAAAAAACTCAAGAGATTGATATGGGGGTTTTTTCTCTTAAGTAATTTGCCAACTACTGTTAAATGCTTTCTTTAATTAGGTTGATCGTTAGGGGAAACATCTACGCTTTTCAGGAAAGGAGATTACTGAAGAATGGATGCTAAGTGGTCACCAACCAATTCTTTTTTAACAGCAATGTTGGATTATTCGGTTGTCAGCGAGCAGAAAATATACCATAAAAAAATCCTGGTGTTCCCAGAGCCCACGTTGCATTCGCACGCTGTAACAGTGTGTGGGGGTCCTATTCCCCCCCAGGGCCCAAGTCACATTCGCACACTGTAACAGTGTGTGGGGTCCTATTCCCCCCCAGGGCCCAAGTCACATTAGCACGCGTTAATAGTGTGTGGGGGTCCTATTCCCCCCCAGGGCACAAGTCACATTCGCACGCTGTAACAGTGTGTGGGGTCCTATTCCCCCCCAGGGCCCAAGTCACATTAGCACGCGTTAATAGTGTGTGGGGGTCCTATTTCCCCCCAGGACACAAGTCACATTAGCACGCTTCAATAGTGTGTGGGGGTCCTATTTCCCCCAGCGCAGTTGTCAAATTAGCACGCTTTAATAGTGTGTGGGTTCTATTCCCACCAGGGCCCAATTAGGGTTGCCAGATGTAGAATCCTCCCGAAGGACGATTTAACAGTGTGTGGGGGTCCTATTCCCCCCCCCCCAGGCCCACGTCACATTAGCACGCTGTAACAGTGTGTGGGGGTCCTATTATTCCCCCCCCCCAGTGTCCACGTCACATTAGCACGATTTAACAGTGTGTGGGGGGCCTTTTATTCCCCCCCCCCCCAGTGCCCACGTCACATTAGCACGATTTAACAGTGTGTGGGGGTCCTATTATCCCCCCCCCCAGTGCCCACGTCACATTAGCACGCTTTAACAGTGTGTGGGGGTCCTATTCCCCCCCCCCCCAGTGCCCACGTCACATTAGCACGCTTTAACAGTGTGTGGGGGTCCTATTCCCCCCCCCCAGGCCCACGTCACATTAGCACGCTGTAACAGTGTGTGGGGGTCCTATTATTTCCCCCCCTCCAGGGCACAAGTCACATTAGCACGATTTAACAGTGCGTGGGGGTCCTATTATTCCCCCCCCCCAGTGCCCACGTCACATTAGCACGCTGTAACAGTGTGTGGGGGTCCTATTATTCCCCCCCCTCCAGGGCACAAGTCACATTAGCACGATTTAACAGTGTGTGGGGGTCCTATTATTCCCCCCCCCCAGTGCCCACGTCACATTAGCACGCTTTAACAGTGTGTGGGGGTCCTATTATTCCCCCCCCCCCCAGTGCCCATGTCACATTAGCACGATTTAATAGTGTGTGGGGGTCCTATTATTCCCCCCCCCCCAGTGCCCACGTCACATTAGCACGCTTTAACAGTGTGTGGGGGTCCTATTCCCCCCCCCCCAGTGCCCACGTCACATTAGCACGCTTTAACAGTGTGTGGGGGTCCTATTCCCCCCCCCAGGCCCACGTCACATTAGCACGCTGTAACAGTGTGTGGGGGTCCTATTATTTCCCCCCCTCCAGGGCACAAGTCACATTAGCACGATTTAACAGTGCGTGGGGGTCCTATTATTCCCCCCCCCCCCCAGTGCCCACGTCACATTAGCACGCTGTAACAGTGTGTGGGGGTCCTATTATTCCCCCCCCTCCAGGGCACAAGTCACATTAGCACGATTTAACAGTGTGTGGGGGTCCTATTATTCCCCCCCCCCCAGTGCCCACGTCACATTAGCACGCTTTAACAGTGTGTGGGGGTCCTATTATTCCCCCCCCCCCAGTGCCCATGTCACATTAGCACGATTTAACAGTGTGTGGGGGTCCTATTATTCCCCCCCCCCCAGTGCCCACGTCACATTAGCACGCTTTAACAGTGTGTGGGGGTCCTATTCCCCCCCCCCCCCCAGGCCCACATCACATTAGCACGCTGTAACAGTGTGTGGGGGTCCTATGATATCCCTTATCCCATCAGGGGATGAGGGAGCTGAGGAGAGATTCTTGGGGCCTCAAGCTCCTGGAGTTGGCAACAGGGACCAAGAAAGATTGACCATGCTGTGCTGTGATGCTGAATAAAAACCACCAGTTGTTTTACTCCTGCCTGAGGCTGTAGTTCTTCAGGGGGAGGGAAGAGAGTTTTCCTGCAGGGGTTGCACCTATCTATTATATGCCCTGTTGGATGGAGGCGCTGCACCAAAGAGAAAGAAGATCAGAACTGAAAGCCTGTCCTGTTCATCCCTAATACCATCGGCGGAAGCTCAGAATACTGAAAGCGTACAGGTGAGCAGCACTAAACCTGGTAACCACTACCAAATCTCCCGCGAGCTGGGGGGTGGGGGGGGGGGGGAACGTAAGTGGTTACAGAAGCTAAGAACAACAGTTACTCGGTGACACCTCCTGATGCCACAGATACCTTTAAACACCATCAAAGAAAAGTGACAGAGCTAAAGAGGTCTAGGTCTCTACTGCCAGCAGCTCATATGTGCGTGCAATGCACAATGGCTCCAAACGCTCAACATCAATTCAAACCCAACAACGAGTTTCCAAATACTGTAGCAGTCACCGGTGGAAAAGTCCATGTTACAGTATTTATATATCACAAGTGTGACAAATTGACAGTTCTACAGGATTGTAAAGGAAAAGGATAAATATAAAGGGGTGCTCTTTTTCTCCTGCAGCAGCTGCATTGTGTCTACTTTTACATGGAAAGACCATAATTCTTTGTATCTCAAAGAGTGTCACAGATGTTAGACGTTTCCATTGTTCTTTGCTTTGTTGCTATTAGAAATCACAATTTCGTTATTACAATAAACGAGGGGGGCAAAAATATAAAATACTTAGAAGGCGTTTTGTTAGGCGCAGGTGTCGGGGGAGGACGTTTTGACTACCGCCCTCACCTGTCGGTGGCTCTGTGTCACGGTGTGTGTGTGTCATTGTGCATTTGTGATAGACTGACACACACACACAGACTCTGACTGACAAGATTCACTCTACAGACTCTCTCACACACACACACACACACACACACACTTACTCACACAGACTCTCCTCCCTCTGCCATAATGTGCATTGCGAGCTGTGGCAGGCAGAGTATAGAAGGGTTCCGACTACCTCTGCCCCAGTGCTCATACTTGCTCCACCTCCAGGTTAACCTATCAATTACCATCGCTATCGCTCCGAGCCCGTCACATCCAGCTTTGATGTCGCTGAGGAGCGCTGTTGCCAAGCGTAATGGTGATTGACAGGTCAGTCACTGTGAAAAGCACAGGCGCCAGGCTCCCAGAATTTTTCCATCCCTCACATAAACCTGATAAATACATCACGCCGATGTGCTAAAAAATAGGTGCAAAGCAAAGATGATTTGACACCAATCCCCCCCCCCCTCTCTCCGCGGCTCCGGCGGCAAATGACGTCATGGGGTCATGTGACATCACATTGCCATGGCAACATGATGTCACATGACCCTGCAGCAGCATTTGACGCCGGTTGCCATGGAGACCGGACGCTGGAACGCCAGGTAAGTGAAAAGTTAGACCCGTAATATAGTGGGCGTGCGCGAGTGCTTGTGCGAACGCTCATGCACGTGACACACACTTTTTGTATGTACGGTCCGTGCTGCTGTGAGCGACAGGCTTGGAAGGTACTGTGTGTGTGTCACTGTGTGTGTGTGCCAATGTGTTTGTGTGTCACTGTGTTTGTGTGTCACTGGGGAAGCTGTGTAACTGCTCCAGAATCTCCCATAATTTCCCAGGTAAGTGTTCTAATGCAGCCACCAGTATCTGTACACATTCTTTTAACAGCTAAGGCCTGATCCCATGAAGGAGAAGAAGACCCTGAGGTCCAAGGTAAAACCCCTGAGCTAACCCCTATTAGAGCACGTCTAAAGCCTGTCAGTAACATCAGAGACACAGCTATTCATGTACATCCTATCTCATGCTGGGGGGGTGGGGGGGGGAGGGGGGACAGATAGGTGTGTTACATGTATTTTTACCAAAACACTGTTACTTGAAGAGTTAAACATGGATTTTTTATGTCAATATGCTGTGCAGCCTTTTAGCTCCATTCAAGCAAACAGAGCTGAAATGTTCCTGAGCAATGGGGAAATGGCGTTACAACATATTGAATAGGGCCCAATGGTCCGTATTCTGGTGTAATCAACAAGTGGCTGCACAGACAGACTGAACATGACAGAGTACAATGTAGAAGTTCAAACAAAGCACAGTAAGTGGCTTCACAGCTGCCTGTATAAAATCCTAAGAATCAGCTTTAATAACCCAAAAGTCAAAGTCACTATTTCTCTCTAGCCATTTTTTTTTTTTTGCTGCGGCACTGTAAAAGTCCAGTCGCAAAACAATAAATCAATGGTTATCTTTTTTTAACTATTCTTTTTTTTTTCTTGTAAATATATTATTTGTAAAGAACATTTAAACAAAAATGCACATCAGTGAATAATAATAATAACTTTATTTCATGTAGCACTTTTCTCCCAATGGGACTCAAAGTGCTTCACGATGACAGTATAGTGTGCGGTAAGCAGCACACAGGAATTTACAGACCCAGTCCCAGCCTACAGTATATGAGCTTACAATCTGTGTTTTGGTGCCTGAGGCACAGGGAGATAAAGTGACGTGGCCAAGGTCATACGGTGCTGACAACAGGAAATGAACCAGGTTCCCCTGCGTCAAACGGAGTTATCGTTTACAGTCAGTATCTTTACTTGCTGAGCCACTCCTCCCTTATACTGTAAATCACCATTTCTAGCTGCAGCAGATAATGTGACTTTACTTCTTCAAATAGGAATGTATAATAGCAACTTACTGCGGTGAAAACATATACTGTATGTGCTGTGTGTGTAAGAGGTCGTGGCTGTGCTTTAAAACTCATACAATGCAACTCCGCTAACGTGGGCAACATCTGGACAGCCGCTGGCAAAATGGGCAAAGCTGTAGCTTGGAACTGCACAATTGTCATTGAAAGAAGAGCTGCTTTCGCAGAATATAATTACTAAATCTGTATTTTGCTAGTAAAGATTTACATTCATTTGATTGTAAGCTCTTTAGTTCAGGGTCTCCCTTAGCATGATCTTTACCTGTTGCCCTTTTCCCCATTGTCTGTAATTTATTTACCTTATATTGCAATTGCGTAAAGCGCTGCGTACATTGTGAGAGCTATATAAATAAAATGATGCATGCATATGTAGCACTAAAATTTGTTTGCCATTTCTGTTTTTTAGTTATACGGTAGTATGGTTGTATTTACATTAATGGATGTGAAATAGTGCAATAAAGTGGGGTTATGTTCATCACTGTTAACAGATTCCTCACAATTATAGATTGAATGTAAACCTTTCCCCTGTTCAACTGAATGCAAAGAACACAGCGTTTGCACACAATTCAGCTCATAGTGCAGGAGAAACAAAGAGATCTATAGATTCTGGAGCTACGTGAAAAATCAATATCTTTGCAAATATTCTGAATCCTCCAATGTCACAGTCCCTAGACTAATTGTTCATGTGGTTCTTACCAATCTTAGATCAGTCATCTCTCACTCACAGTCCGGCACTATTGTATATCCATTAGCTTAGCTAGAAGATGGATTTCCTCCAGTGCTTTGCCATTTGCTGTGGGTCTCCCTGGCACTGATGGGGTTAAAATATGCTTATATGTAAAAAAAAAAAAAAAAAAAAAAAAAAAGGAAGTGGACTGGTTGCTATATTATAAAATTAAAGCTAGGAGAACTTGTGGTTAAAGACCGCTGTGAAGGTACGGTTTAATCCAGCTGCATTGCAAAATGGGACAGAATATACACATTCTCTCCCTTGATTATAGAGAGCTACACGAGTCTACTACTGAGCAGCAATCGTTACATCGCTTAAAGACCTTGTGTGATCGGCGTGCGAATGACAATGCTCCGCATGTGAGGAGACATGATAGAGCTGGGTAATGAGCACATTTGCTTCCCTGTCACTTCATCAATACTGCCGTCTATTGTCCTTAGAACCTACCCATACTTCTCCTTCAAAAACGGGCTGGAGGGGAATCAATACGAGAATGGGACAGACATTCACTAGGCTCTTAATATAAAAAAAAAGAATATTATTCACAGATAATGTTTTGACTTCTATAACTAGTCACACTATACTAAATAGTAGGATTATTAGAACCAAGCAAGAATGGTGATTAACAAAGTGTAAGGAAAGGTTTCAGAATTCCTTATTGAAAGAGTATGATGAATAAACCGTAGTACAATGTATTTTGCTAGAAAGGATTGCACCAGCTACATTGTACCGATGACCCTAAAATACACCTTTTCCCGTTACATTTTATAGAGTATGGCAAATAATGTTTCCATAATGTACACATCACTAATTTAAAGAATAGGCTGAGCAAGTGGCTTCACAAGGAATGTAAGGTGAAGTAGATGAACACTTGTAGGTAAACAGATGATATAAGGGGGAAGTAAATCAATCCAGAGAGGGATTAAATATGAATAAATTGAGGTTCATACCTGGGAATTAAGAGACAATGCAATTAGTTGTAATAAGGTTACAGTACGTATTAAATGGACTGCATACAGACCTTCTTTGACAAAAAATGGCTTGTCCATTTCTACTGTACAGTCATACCCTAAACAATCTGTTCATTTTAAACCATCTAGAACACTGTTTAGAACAACTAAGCGATTTCAAAACTTGCATTGGAGAAGCAACTTTTCATTGCCTTCTGCATTAAAAAAGCGGGATTGTGGTTTTAGATGTATTATAAGATGTAAGAAAACTGCTATTTGTGCGCCTCTAAGAGTTGTTATCACCAATGTAATGGATGTTATACTTCTTTGAACCTATGAATAGGCAGACAGTTTGTTACAAACAGCTGACCGTGGGAACGCTGAATCACATTTTCTCATTATAGAACTGTCACACAGGAATACAGGGCATACAACTCAACATGCTTCGAAACACATTGGGAGGCTTGGTATTGGGTAACATCATCATATGCAATGTGAGAGGGGCGGGATTAAAGGCCTTTCAGAATGTGCCATTGCTTACTCAAAGTAAGGTGGAAGACCATTTTTTTACATTTCCTCGTCTGTGAGTGCAATTTTTCCTTTTATTTAATGATAATTACTACACCGTAGTAATTCAGCACGCCTACGGAAGCAAGCGCGAGCCCCTGCTAAAGCCGCTCTCATTGCGGCTGCAGGGGCTCACTGCCAAGCGTGAGCGCGGCTCAGTGCGGGTCAGCGCATAAGCGCTGATCCTGCCCGCAGCCTTAGGGAGAGGCAGAGAGAGAAGCGTAGTGGGGAGGAGAGGAGGGAAGAAAGCGGGAGAGAGGTGGAGGGAAAGAGACCCGTGCGAAGCCGGACAAAGCCGGACACTTTAGCTAGTATATATATACACAGGGCTCGACAAACCCACTTGCCCCTCGCCCGGGGCAAGTGAATTTTGGGTGCTGGCGAGGCAACCTCCTCTCCCCTCAGTGCCGCAGTATTGCTTCAGCTGGCTGCCTGAACCTACACCGAATCACATCACCCCGCCGCCAACAGTCCCGCCCCCTAGTGGTGACGTCTGCGTAGCTCGCCTAATTAGGGCTGCCGACAGGGGAGTTGGGGAGGAGCCGAGCATGTGTGGAGGGGATGTGATCTGCAGGGGGGAGATGTGATGTGCAGGGGGAGAGCTGTGATGTGAAAGGGGGAGATATGCACGGGAGAGATGTAATGTGCAGGGGGGAGATGTGCAGGGTAGAGATGTAATGTGCAGGGGGGGAGATGTGCAGGGTAGAGATGTAATGTGCAAGGGGGGATATTTGCAGGGGAGAGAAGTAATGTGCAAGGGGAGATATTTGGAGGGGAGGGAAGTAATGTGCTGGGGGGAGATATGCAGGGGAGAGATGTGATATACAGGGGAAAGATGTAATGTGCAAGGGGGGATATTTGCAGGGGAGAGATGTAATGTGCTGGGGGGGGAAGATGTGCAGGGGAGAGATGTAATGTGCAGACGAGAGATGTAATGTGCAGGGGGAGGAGATGTATAGGGGAGAGAAGTGATGTGCAGGGGGATATGTGCAGGGGAGAGATGTAATGTGCAGGGGGAGATGTGCAGGGGAGAGATGTAATGTGCTGGGGGGGGATATGTGCAGGGGAGAGTTGTAATGTGCAGGGGTGGATAGATTCAGGGGAGAGATATAATGTGATGGGGGGGAGATGTGCAGTGGAGATGTGACGTGCAGTGGGGGAATGAGATGTGATGTGCAGAAAGGGGAGGGGAGAGGAGAAAGGAGATTTGAAGTGCAGGGGCGTGGGGAGAGGAGATGTGATGTGCAGGGGTTGATGTGTGTGTTGTGTAGAGGGGAGTGATATATATATATCATTTCAATGTGTGTGTGTGTGTGTGTGTGTGTATATATATAAAAAAAAATATTCAGAGTGTATAATATATATATATATTCATATGTACGCTCAATTATACATTAAGATTTTTTTTTAAAGTAGGGGGAGGGGCCAGGGGGGTGAGTCCCTTTTTTTGTCTGGCGAGTAGCATTTTTTATCATTTGTCGAGCCCTGTATGTAATATATATTGTGATACCAGCACTGGCATCTAGGTGCTGGAAAGAGTTAATCCTCCCTGGAGTTGTTAAGAACACCTGAAATCTAATTAATCAGCCTGGGCTGAACTCCTGAAAAACAAGGAAGCAGCAAGGCACAGAGAGACGGTTTTTCCCCAGAGAAGGGGGGAGACAGAGGAGCTCCCCAGCTAACGGAGGCTGGCTAAAGAAGCGTGAGAGACACTGCTGAGAGAGCTGTGCTGAAGCAGTGACGGCTGGTTACAGAGGAACACAGGAGTTTCCCTGAGCTCCCATGGGGTTGAATCCCAAAGAGAAGAAGGAAGGACGATAGACTGTGCTGAAGCAGGGACATCGCCAGATGGACTAAGATAAGCAAGACCATTTCTATTGTTTAGAAAGACTGTGCTGTTACTGTATTGCTTATGCCAGGGCATGTTTTGGGCTGACAACCGGCTTAGCTGGCTGCCCTGATAGTAAGGGCCTGAGAAGTAAGTTAGTTCCCTGAATAGGGATAGGATTTTATTTGGTTTTCTTAAAAGGACGGTGGGCCTATTCGTATTATTTATCCCTGTAAATAAACCCCAAGTATAGTGAAATACAGCGTTTCCTGCCTCATTTGGGATAAAAGACTGCAATGTGGTGTCGGCATCACTAATATATATATATATATATATATATATATATATATATATATATATATATATATATATATATATATATATATATATATATCTATATATATAGATATATAGATATATATATCCAATAAAGAATATCACTTGTGAGCACATTCACATGTCTTAGACAGGTCTGCAACCCTGCCTTTCAACCATTATCACCTAGCATACAGTGCTCCCACTGCAGCAAGGGATTTTGGGGAATGACATGCAAATGAGCACACAATTTGTCACCTTTTGCCTGGAATATCCATTTACATGGAGCCCATTTAAGCATTCTCCAGAATCCCTTTCTGCAGTGGAAGCACTGTATGCTAGGTGATAATGGGTGAAAGGCAGGGGTGCAGACCTGTCTAAGACATGTGAATGTGCTCACAAATGATATTCTTTATTGGTGGAGGTTTTTTGTTGCCTTTTTCACCCACCCTAACTTAAAATGGATAGATAGATAGATTTCCCATTGTGTTAGGTTGTTTATTTATTTACCTTTTTGTCATTCATATCACACTCATTTTTGAACATTTTTTTATTAGAGCGACTTCAATTTTGTCTATTTTGTTTTCATTAAATTAAAAACAGCATTCAGGAGATAGTTCTTAAAGCAGCTGTAAGATGATCTTACAGGGTCCTTCTGTTATGGTCACTGATTGATCATAAATGAAGGCTAGTTTCACATTATGTTAAACACAATTGGCAAAAATAAATCAATATAGCAAGATTACTATAGAACACATTCTCAACTCCAGTCCTCAAGATCCCACATCCGGCCACGTTTTGAGGATAGCCTATCTTCAGCACAGGTGGCTCAATTAGCAGCTCAGTCTTTGACTGAGCCATCTGTGCTAAAGCTGGGATATCCTCAAAACCAGACCTGATGAAGGGTCTTGAGGACTGGAGTTAAAAAAATCCATGCTATAGAAGAAGGTGAAATTATAACATTTACATCCATCTTTAGAAAGATTACCAAGTGGCCCTATGATGCATTGTGTCGGTTAATTGTTTATTTGTTTTCAGTATGTATTCAGAAAACGAGTTAAATAACAAGACTTGTTCAGCCTGCCTAATAGCATAGTCATTTGATAATCTGAATACTGAATAACTATAAATTCAGTAGCAAAGAGAATTAAACGACTGATGTAAAGTAAAAAAAAGAAATGATTAAAACACATGATGCTGATGTAATATGGCAGCAGATATCTGTTATATGCATCGATGTCAGCAACAGATAACTGAAAACCTAACATGTTGCGGAAACTGATCTGAGTACAGAGCTTTTTTGCTGATTTAAATAACTTTTTTTGTGGGGGTCACATTCGAGTTTTCCATACGCTATACTCATGCTCAGTAAACTGCACGTGTAGGTGAATATATTTAATGTACCTGTAGCTTTACAAGTCACAAAAAATAAAATTGTAATGTGAAAACACATTATGAGGTGAATGCGAAAAATAAATATTTTAAAAGGCACCACTGTCAACACAACAAATGCACCATGAGATCTACTCTCATGTTTTATTCTGTAAGGTGTGATAGCGCAGATGGTGTGCTATTGCATGAAACGTTTCATTGACTGTAACAGGGCTATTCATGCAATAGCACATCCGCTGCGCCATCACACCTTACAGCAGCGTTGCGCAAAGTGGGGGGGGCGAGATCCGGTGCGGGAGAAGCGGGGTCCTTCATTGTAACAACACACACACCACTGCGAAATGCTCCAATAATTAGGTCGGCCACCCTTGAGTCCAGACACCAGGTACATTGTTCGTGTCTTGCCATCAAATTCTTTCTGGGCATGGTACCCAGCTATCTGAACAAGCTCCTCACCCCTACTTTTTGCACTAAATACAGTGAGAACCCAACATTTTTAGAGCTAACGTACAAGTTGCTTCCTTTTTGGTTGATTTGGCACTGATTTTCTCACACTCACAGTTGAAAATTCCAACAATATTGCATTTATGCAGTATTTCTTAGATTGTATATATATATATATATATATATATATAATTTACCTAATTTTAAGACCTGCTAAGGAACAGATGATTGTTATTATGTCCTGATATGTAAAACCATAGCATTCAAAGAGGGTGTACTTTCTTTTTCACACCACTGTGTGTCTATATACATATATATGAAAATCATTATGTTAATGAATTATTACTGTACATATTTATTATACCTGCAAGACTGCACTGGCAATATTTAAAAATGTATGCAAGATGAAGGATAATAAAAACATATTTTGCCTAAACTTTATATTAGAAAGAGAAAATGTGCTCCTAAAGGAGTCCCATTAAATAGTGTGCTTTGGATGAAGAACTGCTGCAAAAAAAATACTTTTAACACTTTCAAATAAACTCCTTAAATCGGCACTACTACTTTTTTTTTTCTTTTCATTTTTTCTTATTTGTATTTGTAAAGCATGTGACAATGTATAATTCTACATTCTTACCCAAGTTGCCAATCGTTTGGTGCTCCTGTTATAAATCTGTAAAAATCCTGATTGTGTGCCTAGCATAATGGCTGCTTCAGTCAGTGTAACTCAGCAGCTACAATATATCCTCACATTACTAAAGTAACATCTATTGTTACCGTTTACAGCTCAAACTGCTTGGAATATTGGCAACAAATGATCCCAAACAGGAAAGTGTTACAAAGAACTTGCACAGCTGGGGAGGCGTGAAAACCTTCTATAGAAATAAAAGGATGCTTTAAAACTCATTAAAAATCGCATCGAGTTGAATCAAAAATAAAAACTGTCACCATTTGCTTTTTTGGCCGCGGCACTAGGGACAGTAAATCTTGCTACATCTGTACTTTACGTTGATTTTGACTCAAGTGCCATAAGCGGCAGTTGGCGATCTAAAGAGTTATACTGTATTGTTGGAGTAGGACTAAGAAAAGAGCTACTTCATGCAGCATTATAATGGGCTGTATGATATTGTGCACCTCAATACATATTATTTTCCTTTTCCATGCATCAAAAAAGTGTGGCAACTCTGACTTACATGTTTCCAACATACAAGCTACAACTAAAGCTTTAAAATGTTCCTAAACATTGTAAAGAAGGTGTTACTATGGTTGTACAGTACTGTATACGTTCACTGTCCAAGTCCAATAAAAGGCGTTAATGGGTTTGTAATGCATAGATAGAAAAGGAATGTGTCCCCTTTCCACTTTCAGTAAAAACTTTGAGTAAGCATAAATATTTCTTTATTGGTTCAAGATAGCCACTAAATCATTATGGCCTGGAGCAGGTCAACGCAGTCAGCCCAACGGTAGCACTTGAATCAATAAAGCCATTTATCATTCCATACCATGGGTCAAAGGTCAGAATCTATCTATTGCCCATTTGGCGATTCTATTACAGTAGTCTAAGAAAGTATAAAAAAAACTGAACAAACACAATGTGTGTGTCAGTGTGAGGAAAGATTATTATACTTCATAAGCAAAACAAAACAATATCTGTAATGAAGAACATGTAGACGTTGGCTTCTGGCCCTGCTGAGGTTATTAAGCACAGTTTGTAGATGTCAAAACAAATCTGCCACTATATTTACATTGGTCAGTGCCTTGTTATTATTTCTGATTTATGTGCTGCCCACTCTCACACATAGCTAAGGGTGTCAGTATACAGTACAATGTTATCTTTACCAGCTCAAGTCAGAGAGAAACTTACTAAGCGCTGATGCGGGGTATCGCACTTCGATCAGTCTTTAATTGCCACCCAAGTCACTGGTTAACGCCAGACAGGGGTGCAATACCCTGCATTCGGGGGAGAGCTGGACTGACCGACCAGAGGTGAAGCCCAACATCTGCATCCGGATGCCTCTGTTGGCTGCTGGGCCCCCAGTTCTCCCCAGCTGCGGCCCGGCCTTCACCCCAATTCATTATAATCTCCAAAAAGCACATTTCAGGGATACAAACATCCCCTTCTTCGTGTATATAAAGATAGGGCTGTTTGTACCCTGAAACGTTGTGCACTTGGTCTCGTTTCTCCAATAAATGGTCGGAGTAGAGTTTGTTATATGTGTGCGTCTAACCTCTTCTTTTTCTAATCGGATTAATGCTGTTGGCAGTTTTGAGGAGTTCCTGCCACAGAGGACAGCCTGCATCACTAATAGGATATTACATCATACTCATGCAGAATGCAAGGCAAGCGTATCTTTCACTATCAAGTACATTATGAAAATTATATATGTTAGGCCGCACACATTTCTTTGCAACAAGTAGAAAACAAAAACTTTTTTTTTTTACCCTCAGCTAATACTGTATTTGTTTTTTTTTTTTATAAATTCCTCTTTGTTATTACTTATCAGTGAAGATTGTTAGATAACATCATGGGAAGAATGGCCAAATGATTATTATTAACACATCAAAGGTAAAACAAACTGATCCGCATGTGATAAAGAAGCACCCTACCTTGTTCTATTTTTCTTCCCTTTTTTCTATTTAGTTTAGAAACGTATTGCATTCACTGGACACAAAGTAACATTACTCCCAGGAGTCTCCAGATCCTTACTGCCCTGATACCCCTCCACCCGCTGCTCTGTGTGTCAGTGCATATCTGTGACTTGCTGACACACACACACTGACTGACACCAAACACTCACAAACATAGACACACAAATACAGACACACACTCCTCCATCTGCCATACTGTCTGAATTGAGAGCAGGGGAGGGCAGAGCCCAGCAGTGCCCTGTCCCGCCCACTCCCCTTCTCCTCACGCCTCGCTCCTACCCCGCTCAGCGATCTACCCACATCGTCAACCCACGCACCAGAGTAATCAGTCAACGCTGCGCACCTGGGCCGTTGACAGGGGGGGAAGCCGGGACAATTGTCCTGGGCCCGGCAGATGCAGAGGGCCCAGCCGGTGCTGGTCATTTGGTCCGACCTCTTGCCGTGCCAGCTGCCGGGCCCCCGTTGCAACGAAGCCCAGCAGCCGAACTAACATCCGCGTCAAGCTGCGGGCCCCAGCTCTTCCCTCCCATGTAGCAGGCCCCTCTCCCCTGCTGTGGTCGGCCTCCTGTGTAGGCCCCTGCTGAAGCCCAATATTTGACCATGGAAGACAGCACAGGAAAACTCAAGCAGCTTCACATATCCCGCCTCCCTCCACCCCTCTCTCCCCCCCCTCCCCCCCCCAATATAAAAGCAGTGCTGGCCAAGTGGGAAGCCCCAATAATGCTGCTATTGGATTTTCTTGTCATTTATATTTTAATATTGCCCTCATCTTTCTCAATTAGACAATGGTCCCTATTCGATATGCAGTGGAGTCACCTCTTTGTCAGGGACGTTTAAAAACTTGATCATTGGAATGGCACTTAAAGCAGCAATCCCCAGACCTGTCACTGATTTTACATCAGTCTTGCTGGTTTCTGACATCAATTAATTCTGACTGATAGAAAATCACAGATTTCACAAAATAAAATAATAGACATCTCCGACTCCCTTATACCAGTGGTGTGCAAACTGGGGCCACGGGCGGTTGCAGAGGTCCCGCACTTTTCCCCAAGGCATTTAAATTAAATGCCGGGAGACCATGCAAGGCCTCTGCAACCTCTACTTACCGGGATTCAGCTGGCTTCAGGACACGTGACCATCACAACGCCGCGGGGTCATGTGACGTCACGATTGCCACCGCATTATACCATAAAATGACGCCGTGGGTCACGTGACATGATGTCACACGACTACGCGGGGGAGGGGGAGGGGGAGGGGGAGGGGGCGCACTGACAGAGGAGAGCAGGCAGGGGGGGAGCACAGCAAATAAAGTTTGGCCCCCCCTGCCTTATACTGTACTCTAATTTTCTTTAGGGGGGGGTATTGTGTGGTGGGGAGGAGGGGACTATTGTGTGTGTGTGTGTGGGAGGAGGTGTGTGTGGAAGGGGACGGATGTAATGTGTGTGGGGGAGAGGGGGTATTGTGCGTGTGTGTATGGAGGTGAGGTATTGTGTGTGTGGGGGGGGGTTGGGTATTGTGTGAGGGGGAGGGAGGGTATTTTGTGTATGTGGGAGAGTATTGTGAGTGGGGAAAAGGGGATAATTTAGTGTGTGGGGTATTATGTGTGTTATGGGAAGGGGGTATTATGTGTGTGTAGGGGGAGGGAGGTACTGTGTGTGTGGAGTGTTGTCTGTGTGAGGGGGCAGGGGTTATTATCTGTGTGTGTGGGTTTTATTTTGTATGTGTGTGTAGGGGGAGGGGGAAGTATGTGTGTGTGAGGGGTATTATGTGTGTGTGAGGTGGGGTATTGTGTTTGGGGGGGTATTGGGTGTGTGTGTATTATGTGTGTGGTTGGGGTAGGGTATTGTGTGTTTGTGTGTGTATTATGTGTGTGTAGGGGGAGAGGTGGGGTGGAGAGAGGTGAGGGCGTGGGGGAGAGAGAGTGGTGGGGGCATAGAGGTAAGAGAAGGGAGTGAGAGATAAGGGGGGTCTTACAAGGCCGCCGACACTGGGGGTCAGTGGGGTAGGGGGGCCTGTGGAAACAGTAGTCCTGGGCACCAGGAAAGCTGTCTGCAGCCCTGCTGCGCACAGCACAGGTTACATTCCCCCATCCCTGATTATTGGTATCTTGTGAAAATACTTTCTCCACTCTCTTCAATCTACTTCTCAGTATCTTGGTATTATTGTTAATTTCTGAGATACTGTACCCCTCCCCCACTCCTCCCCCCCCCCCCCCCCCGACCTGGAGAAATGTAAAAATTGCCAGATATTGCTATGGAAACCACAGAAACCAAATAAAAAAAAATCCAATAAACATCTTTAATAATTTTTAGGGAAGGAAAAAGAGTTGTGCATCGGGAGCAAAACTGAATTAGAATCTGAAAATAGCTCAAAGTGCCTTGTGCTGGGGGCTGCAGGTTCATGGATTACTCACATCTTGTGCTACTGTACATTGCCTCAAGCAACTATCTTGTTCCAGATTTGTTGTTTGAATAACAACATGCTTTTCTACACCACACCTTAACAAACACCACACAGAATTCCGACAAGAACAGGTTCATTCACTATGCAACAGTACAGCCGGCTGCTTATCACAAAACAAAAGTAAGAGAGAGTGGTAATGCATTTGTTTTGAAGATGATGGCAATGCACCATGCAAATATTAAAGGCTTTCCTCAAAGAAACCTTGAATCCAACACACAATGCAGCTGTACTGTGCATGTCTAGATTATTTACACGGCAGAAAAACAGGAAGTAAGGAAGGTGTTAAGAGTTTTACAGTGTGCAGCTTTCCCCTGCCAAGGTCTAATGTGGGAAAGGAGCAAAGCGCTCACTGCAATACCAGGAAGTCACCTTCCCTGTGTCAATCACTATACAAAGAAAGAAAAAGGTTCTGCCAATGTATGTGCAGACACAGCCTGAGACAGCTGTCCCACAAGCAAAGGACAGTGATGTATTTGTCTGTGTTTATTTCAATGTATCCGAAGTAGTGACTGTAGGCATATGCAGCTTATTACATTTAAATAGCCACTTCCACTGCCAGGGAGGCTTGGAGACAATGGGGGCTATTTATTACAGTCATTCGGTTACAAAACAGGGGCAAAAAACTGCACCAGATTTAGCATTTTTATTGAAACTGATGGGATTTTATATTTGTTAAATCTGCCAGATTATTTTCTTATAGGTTTTGCAGCCTGGTGTTACAAGCCCCTATGGCAGTGTGAGGTTTAACATATTATTTTGGTTGGGAAACATGACTTTTTGGGCATTTCTGCGTGGCCTTTTTCTTTGCCTGAACAATACTGTAGGAGAAATTGTTACATAACTGGTTGAAACAGTTGTGGAAACTGAAGTTTAAAAAAACTTCTATCTTTTGAGAATTTTAACTGTTAAAAACAACTTAAATACAGCAAGAAAATGTGCTTACATTTACATCTGCCCGTGCCTCAGGATGGAGTATGGTTCAGCCACAAAGCAGGTCCCATTAAGGGTTGGATATGTGGATGTTAGGGGGTGTTAGATAGGGTACAGTTTGGTTCAACTGCACAGCTGATACAAATAGGGTTGCGGGGAGGAGGTGAACGTTAGAGATATGCCAGACGGGGAACTTTATTAAGGTGAGTTTTCAGGGAGTTTTTAAATGTCTGACAGCTGAGAGTACTGTAGGATGGTGCCTGGTAGGGAATTGTGAAGAGAGCGGGTGCAGCACGGGAGAAGTCTTGTAGGTGCAAGTACGTGGAGGTGATAAGGCAGGGTGAAAGGCAAATGTTATTGGGCAGAACATAGGGGGGCGCTTAAGTGTGTGTATGTATATATATATATAGTGCATTGTAAGTCAAAGCTATGGTTTTACATTTGATTCTAGGCTATGGGAACCCAGTGAAGGGATTTGCATAGTGGCGCAGCAGAAGTGGAGCGGTGGGTGAGGTACAGCAGATTAGTCTGGCAGCAGCATTTTGTATGGATTGAAGTTGGGACAGGCGGACGAGGGGAATGCCGACTAGGAGAAGGTTGCAGTAGCCAATGCGGGACAGGATAACTAGGATTTTAACTGGCCATGAGTGAGAAAAGGGCATATCCTAGCAATATTTCGGAGGTGGAGACGACAGGATTTAGTGAGGGCTTGAATGTGAGGAATGAAGGAGAGATCAGAGTTAAGATGACCCCTAGACAGCGGGCTTGAGGTGTTGATGAGATTGTGGCGTAATTGACAATGAGGCAGAGACCCCCGTTTCTGAAATGTACCCTTTTTTTATGTTCCAGTGCCTCTGTTCGCTTTTAGGAAATCAATACGGCTACCATTGAAGAATCACTTGGTTATAAAAGAATGACAGTGCATCTTCCTATTGGAAACCCCTACAGCCATATCTGATTTTACCGGCGCATAAAAAGGGTAAATTCCCTTGGTTCCAATTCTGTAAAAAAAAATAAAAAATTTAAATTGGGGGAATTTCTATGTTAACTTACTGAAGAAGTTTTCAAGCAGTTACAAACACAAACAGCAAATACTAGTGTCACAAACCGCACATCTTTGGCCCAGATCCATAGAATAAGCACCTTAAACATACGTATAAAGCAACTCAGATCCTCACAGCTCCATTAACTCAGCGCTCATAACATACTTTACTTTTAACGTAAATCCACAAAGTTAATTGTACATATGCAACAAGAGCAGCCGTTAGTGATCTCATTAGCATAGGCTTAACGTCATGTCAAGTTAGCACTGCCTCGCGTTAGGTTCAAATAACATGACTCGCGTTAGGTACAGTGTCTTTTACCTAAGTGTGGTGAGAGACTGCGTTGTGAATCTGAGTCTTTGACGTCCTCTGGAAATGTCAATCATAAGCGCACAACAGAATATTCTGCTAAATGTGTACTTGCTGTTACAAAATAAACTCAATGTCCTTGACTTTCCAAAGGAGCGGATTAATTGGGATTTTACTTTTAAGCTTTTAACTCGCGGTCTCCTTTCGAAAAGATAATCTGCCTTCTATTAAAAAAAAACTTATATGCTGGATCATGCAATAATCACATGTTAAGAAAATAAATAAGACAAAGAGTTGACAACATTTGGTCAAAGAAGGGGCAAATGGAAGACTGTTAGTTCAGTAATGAACAGGCCTAGAAAAGGGAATCTCCCCTACATCTGGACTAAAATGCATGGTCTCATTGGGCCACATTTAAAACTGCGGTCCAAGCAATATCCTACATGTGTATTTTGTTGTTATTTTTTTAATTAAATCAGTTCTGCACTATGAGAAAATACTTGTAGCTTTTTTTTTTAAACAACTCTGAATGACATTTTTAATGTATTATAATGTAACAAACCTTTTTTGTTTCTATAGAAAACATTTACTTTTTCTGAAACAGGCTCTGGCACACACCTTTTTGATCCCTGCCCTCTTTCTAGCAGTGCAGAGCTCAATTGTATCTAGTGACTGCCTGGTCACATGATCTTCCCACAGAACTTTGCATTTTTGGTCCTCTTCTGCTGCACCGAGCCATTTAGTGAATCCCTGAACCGAATCTTTGCCGATCGATCACAAGAGAAGGTATCGAGAGGCAACTTAGCTAATTACTTTTCATTGTGTGGATTGTATTGATACACATATTAAGGGGCGGGGGGCGGGAGGGAATGACAGCTTGGACTGCTGCTTTAAAGTGTTTCGTTTGAAAACCTTATTAATGCTTATATATCCGCCGAAGTGGTGGTGCAATTTTTACCCTTCTCGAGATTTACAGCTATAATTTATACCTTCCCGGTAATAAAAAAAAGGGAAATTAAAACTTTAATAAAAATGATACCTTGTATAGACCCAAATGTACGAAACCGTAGCATACTTGTAGTACTTACCAAGTAAATAAGCCTTAAAGAGTCAGTTCCTACTTACAATCTGTATCTAAACTCTCTAAGCAGTAATCCAGAACTACAGATATGTTTTTTTCCCTTTTGTGTTTTGTTTATAGAGTAATTATGAAGCCATCATTAGTCAAATGGATGAGCATAAATAACTGATGAGCCTGAATTCAGCAGACCCGAAGAAAAGGAATATATATACAAATCCTATAAATTTGCTACTTTAAGGGTGATTGAATCTGTCTAAGGAACCTGATTACTAATGAGTTTTATGCCTGCTACATAGGACTACATTCTTAACGTGAGCATGTTATACCCTAATGGTTTAAAAAAAAATGAGAATAACACTGTTTTGTTAATGCATTTGTGGATGCACATCTGGAAAATTGTATGGCCATCTCAGGCTTGTGTACACAGAACTGAAATACAGAATTTTATTTCTGTACCTTTCACCCCCTCCCCCCCTCAACTATTGGAAAAACCTATAAAAAATTTAAGTGAAATACAGAATTCCAGTGCACTCAAAATCATTTTCTCAGGGAGACCAGATAGGATCAAAACAGCTGCTGCTATGCAAACTACAAATGCAGAAATGATTGGGAGTGCTCTGAAACTCTTTGGGGCCTATATATTATGGAGTTCTTTAGACGCATTTGTTCTTTGAAGTGATTTTTTACGCATCCCTCATGTTTAATACCTGATTGATACAATTTATATAAAAAAGCGTAATTACGTGTATTTTTTTATTTGCAACCAGTATTAGTAAATATAAATGATTAGTGCAATATTACTTTAATTAGCTATACGGTGAAAATAATAAATGTTGTTAATAATGAAACCTCTGTGCTACAGTACTTCAAATACATTTTGGGGGTTGATACATAGTAACTTAATTCTAACACTATTAGAGTTTACACCCATTTGATCATGGCCGACGATTTTGATGCATTTTGTATTGATTTTGTGGCTTACAGAAACATATTTTTTAGTACAAACCATTTGTACGCCAATCGCAGTCCATTTCTGTGCACCAAAGCAAATGAAAAAAAATCCTTTTTGGTGCAGATGGAGCAATTTGAGCTTAGTACAGTACATAGGGCCGCTTGCGATGATTAATACATAGGCCCCATAATTTTTTAATTAGCAGGAGGGATATCATGTAACAAAGTTAAGTAACTTAGGTGTGACTACCGACTACCGACTGAATCTCTATGAACGTCTTAAGGGAGAGCCTGAAACACTTGAGCAACTATACTGTATGCTGTAGGCTCTTCTAATACTTTAACGAGGCAATCCAAGCGCAGCAGGTTTTTAAAACATTTTTTTACATAGGATTGAAGCAGGGGGTCTCTGGAATTGAACCCCATTCATTTGAACTCCGGGGAGCCCATGCTTCCAAAAATATTTACCTCCTAAGGGGTTCCGGTAGTAACTCCCGTTGGGCTTGCTGGTTTTCATGTAATGGCGGTTCATGGAAGCCGTGATGTCATCTGATGCGACTTCCTATTGGCCCATGTGACGTGGGAGCTTTAAAGAGAAGAGATACTGGCACCCACGATGGAGGTATCTCGGGAAGCAGAGGGTCCCCAGATGTGAAATTAATGGGTTTCAGGTCCGGGGACACCCGGTTTCCATCCTACATAAAAAAAATGTTTTTAAAAAATGCAGCACTTGAATGGCTCTTTTAAGGGATTCATTTTGAAAAAGAAATTTAAAAAAAAAAGAAAGGAAAAAAAAAAGGAAATAATATTAGAAGTAAGGAGTAGCACAGCAGGAGGACAATGAATTTTTAAACCACAGCTGCATTCAATCTGAAACCCTTCAATCTACATCTGCGTCGCCTCATAGGCAGACAGTCTTTGGCGCAGCCAAAAGGTAGCCAAAGTGTGTGAGCTGTTTGCTGCCATTCGCTGATGTTTGGTAATGTTAAAGCTTCTCTATTTCAATCTTGAACTCATCAGCCCTTTAACACAGGTTATGATACATTTCCTAAATGTAGTTGTTTGTTAACTTTTAAGTCCTCAAATATTTGATGATATCTATAGAGAGAAATTCAAAGATCTTATTATAAAACCCTACTACCTAATCCAAGTTTTTAATTCAAATTACATACAAAGAATACATCCTGCAATTCCAAACACTTAAACTATTTACTGTTTTAAATATACTAGGTGCTCTATGAGACACATGTATTACAGTAGTATGTATTTCACTTACAATTTAACCTTAATGGCTATACAGTATTTACAGGGCGATGTCAAGTCTCGATGTACCTTAGGAGTTATTCAGTTAAATTGGTCTTAAGGAGTTTTGTGGTTTAACACCAAAAGTTTAAACACCATTCCCTCCTCGTCATCAGGGTTGCCCCCACTCTTGGTTTGACCTGGAGACTACGGGTTTTGGCCACGTATCTCCGGGCTATGGGTTTACCTTGTTAATCTCTCCCCCCCCCCGCCTCCCCCCCCTCCACCCCTTCCCCTATTTTATAATAAACCACACAGTGTTATGCTATGGGGCGTGCGCTCTCTCTCTTTTTCTGTTTGTAGATATCCGTGGAGGTGGTTTATCCCTTGTGAGAGCAGCAGAAGATCCCTTTGCACACATCCTATACCTCCTATTATGGACTGACTATTGAAGGACTGGTTGGATTTTATATTATAACTTTATATATATTTTTCATTTTTCATTTTTTCATATTTGGTCACTTTTTAGCACTTTTTGCACACTTTTTTAAAAAAAAAATTTCACCAATATTAATGTAATATCTTATGGTGTTGTTTTAAGTAGAATTTGTTTATTATGTTTAGTATTTAACAGTTCTATTGCACACTTTCATTTTGATCTTTAAACACATTTAGGATTTACACACACTTTCAATATACAAGATATAGCACTACAGTTCATTTATACACATAGCAATATAGTAATATTTTGGCGCCACAATTTTTGTTTTTTTTAATTATATATATATATATATATATATATATATATAAATCATAAATTTTCTATATTTGATAGAAGACACAAAAAACGACGTTTCGGTCCCCCAGTGGGACCTTTCTCAAGGTGGTGCCTTGATTCCCTGATGTCGAAACGCATTGGAAGACTTCTAAGACTTTAGAGCTGATTCTATCACATCCGTACAGTATCCCTCTGAAGTAGCTATTACTGTGATATCTTAGTGTTGGACCGCGCGACCGAGTGACGTCATCCGAGGTGGACGGAGTAGCGGCACCATACAGTACAGTCCGGATCTATCGCAGTGGAACTGACTTTGTGCTACTATCTTCCTTTATGAAGGACTAAGAGGGTTATTGCTTACCTGGGACCTACCCACCATTTACCCATTTGGCGCCACTGGTGACTGAGCCACAGATCGATCGGGCTGGAACGCCCTATGGCAGATGTGAAACCACTCATGCGGAGACCCCATGATATACTAGATGACATCTAAGTAGAGGCGATTCGGCTGGTTGGTGCTTGGGTAATTTGTCCCTTGAAATGCTTCATTAATTCATACTTGATGTCCGCAGTTTACTTACCGTTTATTGTGCCTCACATTATATATTTTTAATACACTATGAGCGTTGTGCGCTGTTTTTTATGTGTTGTAGTTGCATTGGAGAACAAAACGGCATATTGAATTGTAGAGGGTGTCAAGTTTGCTAAGGTGGGTTTGGGGTGCCAAGCCATATACTATGTCCCCACCGTCAATAATTGGCATTAGCATCTGCTGTGGGATAGCCTTTCTGACCAGCAGACTTAGGGAGAATTTGTTCCTGTAAAGTACACCTAGTTTGGCATAGGTTTTGGATGTCAGGGTATCAATGTGCATCCCGAATGTTAAATGGGAGTAAAACCATATGCCCAAGTATTTAAAACTAGTAACAGGAGTTAGAGTGGTGTTAGCATCTTTAAGAGTGGACTGTAATCGCATGGGACTATATACATTTCTTGATACTTGCTTCTATGTATCCACCTCTGTTCATTACTGCTCATTAGGGCTACAGTATTTTCAGCAGCATATACTACTTCTTCCCTGTATTTGACACCACATGTATTGCCATTTGTATCCATCTGCAATTGCTACTTTCCACCAGGGTTTACTATGTATCATGTATGCATTGGTTTTGCCAACATTCTAACATATGTATTTACATCTACCCTGATCTGAGGTGTACCCTTGCCTAAATTTTTACCAGTTTGACAGACATCCCAGTTTTCAGGAGAGGTTTTACACTGGCCCTTTAAGGATTTTCTGTGAGGTTTAATTGTGAGGTTACTGTATTGTACCCTTGGGGGTACTTTCTCTGTCTAGTGGTACTGTACTATTATGTAACACTTTTTGGTACCTCATCACCCCTTGTTTGCTGACATTATTGTTTTTTGACTTTAGCACTTTGGAGGCTGTCTAGTTATATATGTTTTTTAATATTTCTTATCACTTTTGTCTGGTTTGTCATACCTTTTTATTGCATATTTAATAGATGTTGTATTTTCTTTACCTGTGTGCCCCGTTATGGAGTTTCTGTGAATCTCATCTCTTAAGATGTGCTTTCATTTCTAGTTCTATATTGTATACTCTAGGGAGCACCACCTGCATTTTATAGGTTTGGGTGTGGTTTTGTTATAAATTTGGTAGTAGTGCTGCCTTCAGCACTCTGTTCTCTTCTGCTTTAATATGCCAGCTCAGGTAATGTTAACTTCTTTTTGTCAACAAATCAGCGTAATTTGCTGCCAATGAAAATGACAACAAAGGAAAACTCGTGAAGCGTGTTACGGAGCAGATTGCACTATCTCCAGCCTTTCCCCCCAAAATGCTGCATCAGCACTTCTACTTTCTCCTAAGGGGATTTTCTCAATGTTTAGTGTGCAGAAAAATGTGTTGCAACTGCAGCTCTGAAGTCAATATGTGTATCAAAGCAAGTCCAACCACAGGTGTGGTAATGTACACACCAAATTATTTCTTTCTGAACATGAGTAATGTTGCTGCTGCAGTATTATAATGACAGTGTAGAAAAGGCAGACGTGCAAACCTTGAGAACCAATGAAGATGAAAGGGAATAAGTTCTTCCTCACTATTGTACATTGACATGCAATGCATAGAACATGTTTTCCAGGCACACCAATGTTGACTATTTCGGTGTGGCCCCCGTGATTAAGGAAGATGCCTTTTTATGACTCACAAAAAAAAAACATCAAGAAAGGTGAACAGTACATAAGATGGTTGGTTCCCCTCCCCCCCTTCTTTTCTTTTTGTACCGCTTCCCCTCCCATTTATACTTGAAAACTTTAATAAAAATCTAAGTTTAAAAAAAAAGAAAGGTGTACATTTTCATTTTGTGCCACTGAATATTTATCGGATAAATGCCTGCTTTTAAAGGAGCAATTCAAGCATTTTGTTTCTCACTCTGGAGCTGAACAGTGTTCCTTTCAGCTGCGGGGACCCCGGGCTTCCCGAAATACTTGTCTCCTTAGGTACAACATTATTCTTAAATCTCCCGCGGCCCTCCTATAAGACTTCACAGGGATTAATATACTGTAGCAATTTAGATTTCACAGGGATCAACATAGGTTTTCACTCAGAGGTCCATATGCACTAAGGGGTGCTAAGCTTCAGCACGTCTTAACTCCAATTCATTTCGATCAGTTAGCACGTGCTAAAGTGTAGCACCATTTAGTGCGTATGGGCCAGAGTGTCTTTATATACACATATAGTAGTTTATGCACTTAATTAAACTTGGTTCTTTTTATAGCATTTCCTTTAGCACAGGTTACATTAAGTGGTATGAATATATTGGGACCCTATCTAGGATTACCTGTACACTGATCAATTAAAGCAGTACCACCGCCTTTATTTAGATATATTTCACTTACATTTTCCTATCGCTTTTGGATAAGGGGCAGTTTGATCTTAATACTGAGAAATATTGTCTGGAGGTCAAGCTTTAGGTTTAGCCTCTAGCAAGAGATTTTTAATATTACTATTTTCTTTGCTCTTCCTACTGTATATTAACAAATCAAAATAAAAGATACATTTTATTTAGGTGGCTTTTGGGAGGGGGATGGGGGGTTGCAATAAAGAGGGATCCAGATCTTTAATGTAGCTATTCCTGTATCATTCTGTCCCTGGACACAACAAGAGGAAGTGCTTAGAAACGTTCCTACAGCATTTGTTGTTAACCCCTCATAGCCTGAAGAACCACTACTCACTTCTATGTACACACATGATTCTACTGACATGAGGTGTACAAAGCTATCTTCATTCCTTGTTCATTATCAAATCGCCAAAGGGTTCATTAAAATGTTAGCTATACATACAGTACAAAGGTTTCAATATAATAGTCACATGTTACTATTTCAGTTGAGCTTGTGAAATCAGTAAATTAATAGTAAAGCAAGTGGCCAGTTACATAACAAATACTGTTGGCAATGTACAAGTAAAACTGGAGGGTAAGAAAAACGTATGTAGCGGTGGCTAGTTGTAAAGAGTTTAACTGGATGGTGCGCAATGTGTGGCTGGCTATGTCACAACAATATCTGCAGCAAAGAACCAACCAAATTAGCCCCCACCCCATGTGGTGTGACCGCTGTGTGGGCTGCCTATCGATGGTGCACAATGTCCTGCAGGAGGAGAATACTGGGTTGATACCTGCCAGGTCGTCTGGTCCCACAGATAGGTCCGCAGAGTACCGGTGAAACCTTCGCGTAAATTAAGTTAAGATGAGTAATTCTAATCAGATATCACATAACGACCATGGTAATAGATATATACTCTGGCCCTACATACATAACCCTACAATACGAGGGTAGAGGCAGGGAATGGGTAGGATAGCCCTATATACTATTGCTGAGCCAGCCCTATGTAAGGTTGCGACACTGAGCAGAGTTTCAGCTTCTTATTTTAGAAGGCTGCAACGGGAGCCGAAGGTCTGCTGTGAGTCCTTCGTTCAGCTGTGCAGCAGGAGTGCACTTTGCTAATGCATGACATCGGTGATGTGCGCTTACTCTGACGTACGTTTCGCATGCTGCTTTCTCAAAGGGTAAATCATAAAACAGTACCTATGGGTAACTGAGTGCACACAATACGGGATTTCCTGCATATATATATATATATATATATATATATATATAATTTTTTTTTTAACATATCTATATATAGTTAGACTTTAATTTATGTAAACAAAACAAAAGCAATATTGTGTATGCGCTCCCTCGACACAAACATTTGACGTTCATGGTAAACACTGTTTTTCTGAATAGCGTTTCATCACCATGGTGGACATACAGCCAAGTTAATCTACAAGTATACAGTTGAGAATAAGCATAATAAATTACGTTCACACAAAAGAGGTGGAAAGTTAGATTAAATTGGCAGTATTGTTTTTGTCAGCAAAAAATATATAAAAGTTCAAGAAAATGTTCAGAAAGGAAAAATGGCGGACCATGACTAGAATAAATGCGCAACCCCTAATTTCAAATAGTAAAATAATACTAGCACTACTAGATTACCAGGCCGAACACCTGTATATGGATAATCCTCGATTTACCATATTGCAATCTTCTTCACAAAAAAATCCTGGATACATATTTTTTTAATTATACAATGGTTTTTTGTTTAAGACATATATATATATATATATATGTCGTTTTGTGGATCCCACTTATATAATCATTCTAGAAAGTGGTTCATAGCACCACCCGACTGTTCCTGTATTATTCCCGAAGTTAATTGTGAATTCCTAACTAGCTTCTAATGATTGTAATAAATATTGTGCTTGTAAAGCTGAAAACAAGGTCTTTATTATGAGACAACTACTGTATTAGTTTGCAGGGAAGGTCTTACCTGCTGGAGCATTTGTACTGTACTTCATTTACAATACATACTGCTACAGTAGGTGCCACCTTAGGTGTGTGCAGAACAATTACTTTTCACTTCAAAGGCCAATAATGATTGATAACGGCTGGCACACATTGTAAATATAAACACCTACAGTATGACTCTAACGCTGCTCTCCTGACCAAGATCTTTATCATTTGTCTTGCTTTCTAAGAAAACGTCTGAACAATCAGCAAGAGCCTGAATTACTTTAGGATATAGGAGAGATTAACACAGCTTCCTTGGGATAACAGAGGAGTAATTTATAGCTCTTCTGCAGACACCCCTGTATTGTTTAAAGGAGCTGTATTATAATACTGGGACACAAAGTGTAATCTTTACACAGCAGTGGCTTGTCTTGTATAGTGAGTTTATGCCAAGCACTATTTATGTTCATTGAGAAGTATTTTGTGTGAAAAACTCTGCTGTATGTGCTTCATTATACTGTATTTATCCTGCCATCCTCTACTATTGCAGTGATTAGTAGTAAGAAATACATGCAAATTGCTTCACAGGAATTCAAGGGTTTCCAATATCAGGGAAATATGTATATACACATATATATATATATATATATATATATATATATATATATATATATATATCTTATACTATATTAGTGAAAGCACTGTATGTTTGCCTGCCTGGATGTCCGGTGTCCCTAGCGGAAATCTCATTGGTCCCTTGGGTCGCCCGCCCCCGCACACCTCTCATTGGCCTGAGGCTGAGTGACGGCCAACACACACACACACAACACAGCAGCTCTATAAACACACACACACACACACACACACACACACACACACACACACACACACACACACACACACACACACACACACACACACACACACACACACACACACACACACACACACAACACAGCAGCTCTAATCACACACACACACACACACAACACAGCAGCTCTACACACACACACACACAACACAGCAGCTCTATACACACACACACACACACAACACAGCAGCTCTATACACACACACACACACACACACACACACACAACACAGCAGCTCTATACACACACACACACAACACAGCAGCTCTATACACACACACACACACTCTGTCCGCCCCCCTCCCCCCCCCCTCACGTGCGCCGTCCTGCACTGGCTCCGGACGGGAAGCGCGGCCCTCCTACCCCAGCCGCTCCCTTACCTCCCCGGCGCTACCACCCGCTCAGGTAAGTCACTGTGCGTCCCGCCTCAGCCTCAGGCCCACTGCGCGTCCCGCCTCAGCCTCAGGCCCACTGCGCGTCCCGCCTCAGCCTCAGGCCCACTGCGCATGCCGCCTCAGCCTCAGGCCCACTGCGCGTCCCGCCTCAGCCTCAGGCCCACACACAGGGCGCTTCCTACCGCCGCTCAGCCAGATGCCACATCGAGCGGGCGCCGGGGGGGGGGGGAGCGCGAGTCTTAGGCCCACACAGGGCGCTTCCTGCAGCCGCCTGCACGCCTCACTCAGCAGGACGGCACATCGGGGGACCAAGCGGGCGCCGGGGGGTGGCGGGGGAGCGCGAGTCACAGGGAAGGTGGGGGCGAGTCACGGGGAACGGGGGGGGGCCACCAGCCGAACCAGCAGGGGGACGGACGCACGGAGGAGGGGGGGGAAATGCCCATACATAAATTATGGCAATACATATGCCCACTGCTCTCCACCCCCCCACTCCCCTTTCTCCCCCCCCCCGCTCCCCTTTCTCCCCCCCCCCGCTCCCCTCTCTCCCCCCCCCGCTCCCCTTTCTCCCCCCCCCGCTCCCCTTTCTCCCCCCCCCCCCGCTCCCCTTTCTCCCCCCCGCCCGCTCCCCTTTCTCCCCCCCCCCTCCCCTTTGTCCCCCCCCCCCCCGCTCCCCTTTCTCCCCCCCCCCCGCTCCCCTTTCTCCCCCCCCCCCGCTCCCCTTTCTCCCCCCCCCCGCTCCCCTTTCTCCCCCCCCCCGCTCCCCTTTCTCCCCCCCCCCGCTCCCCTTTCTCCCCCCCGCTCCCCTTTCTCCCCCCCTTTCTCCCCCCCCCCCCGCTCCCCTTTCTCCCCCCCCCCCGTTCCCCGTTCTCCCCCCCCCCCGCTCCCCTTTCTCCCCCCCCCCCCGCTCCCCTTTCTCCCCCCCCCCCCCGCTCCCCTTTCTCCCCCCCCCCGCTCCCCTTTCTCCCCCCCCCCCCGCTCCCCTTTCTCCCCCCCCCGCTCCCCTTTCTCCCCCCCCTCCCCTTTCTCCCCCCCCGCTCCCCTTTCTCCCCCCCGCTCCCCTTTCTCCCCCCCGCTCCCCTTTCTCCCCCCCCGCTCCCCTTTCTCCCCCCCCCCCGCTCCCCTTTCTCCCCCCCGCTCCCCTTTCTCCCCCCCCGCTCCCCTTTCTCCCCCCCCGAAACCTTTACAACAAATACTCACCTATTGTTCCACGAGTTATAAAGAATACTACCTATTACGCATTTACATCCCGGGCAACGCCGGGTCTCTCAGCTAGTATATATATATATATGCAAATATAACTGTATGCTCATCTGCATGTCTTAGGCAGGTCAGCAACCCCGCCTTTCCCCATTATCACCCAGCATACAGCACTTCCACTGCAGCAAGGGATTCTGGGAAATGACATGCAAATGAGCACACAGTGTCACTTTTTGCCTCAATAACCATTTTTAACATGGTTCATTTATATATATATATATATATATATATATATATATATATATATATATATATATATATATATATATATATATATATATATATATATATACACACACATATATGTATATATATATACACATATATATATATATATATATATATAGTTATACGTTACCGTTCCAAGGATTGGTAAACAAGAGACAGCACTCAATGTTGAAAATCAAAGTGTATTAGTGAAAGCAAAAATACATCCAGAAACCCAATGTATATATATATACATACATATATACATACATATATATATATATATATACATACATATATACATACATACATACATACACACCAGTAAGTGTGTGTGTGTGTGTGTGTCAGAGTCAGAGATACCTATGTCAGCAGAAGATTAGATGCTCCTATATTCCCAGCATGATGGGGGGTAACTTCTGACAGCAGCGTCCACGTGCAACTAATTAACTTGAGCTGCAAGGTTTAAAAGGCAGCACAAGAATACAGCCAGTGTCCCACACAGAGGACTGAGCAAATGCTGCCTATCTGGAGTCCTGAGACACAGCAAGTCTACAGTATATGTACCTTGGAAAGGACTGTGCTATTGCCTGTGAGGGTACAGGCTACCCATTGCACTTCTGCTACACTTTTTGTGTTTGACTGGAAACCAGACTAACTGGCCAGTGATTGTAGTTATACGTTATTTTTTTTAGTTTGCCTCTTTAGTGGAGTAGGTTTTATTTTGTTACTTTGCCTTAAAGGGACAGTGTACCCACACGTGTTTGTTTTAAGTATGTGGACAAAATAAACCACAGTTAGTTACTGTACACTCCTGCTGCAAACTGTGTCTGTGTCTCACAGATCACCCTGCCACAAGCGGTGTCAGAAGTTCAATGGGTAGACCTTACACTCACAAGTATAGTAATGCAATAGCACAGTCCTTTCCAATGTAGATTTACTGTCTCGGGACTCCAAAGTGCACACTGACAACAGCCTTCTCTCAGTCCTCAGCTTGGGACACTGGCTGTATTCTCAGGATTCCTTTTAAACCTTGCAGCTTAATTAGTTGTACCTGGAAGCTGCTGCCAGCAGAGGTTACCCCCATCATGCTAGAAACAATGCATGTTCTAACCTTCTGCTGACATAGAGGGTAGGGTGCCTCTAACTCTGTGTGTGTGTGAGTGTATACATATATAATTGTTTTTTTCTTGTGTTTCTAAATGACACATTCAATAATCTGAGCACTATTGCTACACACAAGATATATTGTATATTGTTTATATTTTTAATGTTTATATTTTGGTATTTAAAAGTTGCTGCAAAGGAGACCATGCTCAAAAATGCATTGACATGCTATACTGTTAGCCTACAATATAGAAAAACATTCCAGAACTACAGTACAAACTGTTTCAGTAATAAAGGCAGAATGAAAACATATTTAGAAGAGCTACACTAGCAGGGAAATTACAGTAGGATTTTAGCATGTGGGCATATGGTTTGACTCCCATTTAACATTTGGGTTGCACATTAATACCCTGATATCCAAAACCTATGCCAAAGTAGGTGTACTTTATAGGAACAAATCCTCCCTATGTCTGCTGGTCAGAAAGCGTATCGCACAGCAGATGCTAGTACCAATTATAGACTATGGGGACATATTGTATGGTACAGCACACCAAACTCACATTAGCAAACTAGACACCCTCTACAATTCAATATGCCGCTTTGTCCTCCAATGTAACTACAACACACATCACTGCGAAATGCTCAAAGAACTAGACTGGTCATCACTTGAGTCTAGGCGCAAAGTTCATCTTTACTGTCTTGCCTTCAAATACTTCCTGGGAAAGCTACCCATCTGAACAAACTCCTCACCCCTACCACACAGATCACTTATCACCTGAGATCTGACTCCAATGGACTTTTCATGGTCCCAAGGTTCATCAAAGTATCCGGCCGCTCCTCCACTTACCGTGCACCCCAAAACTGGAACAATCTACCTGAGACTCTCAAAACCATCACCAGTCTAAATTCTTTTAAAACTAAAGCTGTCTCACATTTTAATGTGGTCTGTAACTGTTACACACGCCTATAACTTATTTAATAGTTAATTGTTCATGCAATGTCTTCATATTTCATGTATAAGCCTGTTCGCCTAATGTACCCATGTATTTGTAACCATGTCATCATAACTGTGCCCAGGACATACTTGAAAACGAGAGATAACTCTCAATGTATTACTTCCTGGTAAAACATTTTATAAATAAATAAATATATGTGTAGCTGTTACTATAAACTACTGAATACATGATACTTGCTCACGGATGGTACAGTACCTATGTTCAGTTTCTTGAATTTACTTTGACACAACAAACAGTCTCAACACAGCAGACAATATTGTAGAAAGAAAATATAATAATATTGCGCTGGGAAAAAAAGCTGATGCATGTTACAAGTATTTTATTTACAGAAAAATGACCACTAAAATAAGATCAGCTATTTTGTTTGCTAGCAGTCAATTGGTGAAAACAAATCTTACTAACTTAAAAGCTGACATTAGAGAGTGAAAGGTCCAAAACATTCTTCTACCGTACAGTATCTAAAAGCAGAATTCCAGCCATTTTGACCCCCTTTATTTTGTAGGATGAAAACGTGGGGCTCTCGTGGAGCTGAGCCACATTTTTCAGTTCCGGGGACACTCCGGTTACACAAATACCAGTGAAGTTATTGGCATTACTCCCTGGTTTCTAGCATGAATTGAAATGGCTGTCCGATAGGAAGACGCAACGGATGATGGGCTTCATGCTGGCTCGTAGAACATTTGTTTCCTCTAGAGGGGCGAAGACACGGGAACTTCACCGATAAGTAATTCCGTAACTGGGAGATCCTAGCTGATCTCATGCTTCTAACAACCTATCAAGTATTGATACTGGAATTGCTATATACTGGTCACTAGAGAAATAATACTCTCTTTTAGCAATATTCAAAACACCAAAGTATGTGAATTAAACTGTGACTGCTGGCATGCAGAACTGTATATACACTTTGTCCACAACGAAGTAATCATCCAATTGGCACTAAGTGGCAGTCAGTCTATGCAGTCATCGGTGGTAGTGACTAGGAAGCAATAGTTCAAGTATCAATATTGTAATTGTTACATGCTTTTACTAAAGGAATAACATTTCTCTGTTGCAAGTCTTTAACATTATAGGATATGACTCAAACTGCAATAATAAAGTAGGTATACAGTAACTGTATCACAATATGCTCCACATGAGGCTGTAACTTGATGCGGTCATTGATCCGCGCCTCAAGGCATAAAAACCCACTTTGGTGTGCCTACAAATAGAGGGTTATTAGGCAACAATACCCTCATAAAGCTTGAATATCATAATTGTTACCTATTTGATATTACAGGAATAACATTCCCTTTTGTAAAATTGTAATATTATGGGATATGAATCAAACTGTAATTTTCAACCAAGTTTCAGCTACTTTATTAGCACATGACCCCACAACATTAGATGGTTGAGTTGTGGTTACGTTATCAAAGTATATTTAATGTAGCATCTTTATTTATACTAAGTTTTGTGTACCATATACCTTTCAACCGCTGCTCTATCACTTCATAGTGAATTTATGACCAGAGATAGATTTATTTCCTCTGGGTTTGAGTAAAAATATCAATATCATATATTGGTATATCCGAGACGTAAATAATAGAGCCGGCATTGATCTTCCAAGGAAATTATATTGTATTTCAGAAATCTCATTGGATGTAATTATATGGATTATATAGGACATAAAAGAAAGAAGCGTCTAAACAAGCATATGCTAAATGTTATATGTATGCGGCTTAAGGTATTGGTCATGGATATAAATACCAAACCCCTCTGTATAAAACTATTTTAGATTATTTACCATTAAAAGGGTTTTCATTTTGTTCATTTTCACATCTGTAATTACTGCGAGGGCATTCATTAGGGAACTTTTGTTTGTGTTTCCACTAGTATATTTATCCCTATTTGCACCACAGTGTATCACTACTTACTTTATTACTACAGTAATAGGCTGATGCTGGTGTTTTCCCCCCTCTTTCCCTTTACCCCATTATTACTCATGGTCTCAACCAAGAGGGAATGTTAAAAAATAAATAAACTAGCAGCCTCGGATTGCTGCTTTAAGCAGCCAGATGGCATATGTATCAGTATACATCTGTACTTGTCAGTGGCATAATTACTGCCCAAGATGCCCCTGCACAACCCGGGGGCCCCAGCCAAGGGGGAGGCCTGAAGGCAGCCAGGATCCTCCCTCTGGACCTGTGTTGAACCCCCCTCCAAGCGGTTGCAGAGGCCCTGCGCTGTTCCCCACAGCAATTAAACTGATTCCCGGGGGAGAAAGCGGGGCCTCTGTAGCAGAGCAGCCCTCCATCAACGTCGTGTCGGCATGGCGATGCGATGTCACATGGTGACACATTGCCATGGCAACGCAACGACACCTGACACAGTGAATTCATGACGCTGCGACGTAGCCCAGGGGCCTCTTATGGCGTATTTATTCCACTGGTACATGTACCTGTGCTCCTGTTTGAGACCCTAGAATGCCAATGCGTATAATGTTAAAGGGATGCCATAAGTGCACCCTATGGGTTAATACATATCTCCCATGGTTTGCACCTCCCTACATATTGTATAATATACCTTCATGTTGGTATAGCAATGAATTCATGGTTTATAATGGCTCTTATACAAAGAAAAAAGGGATAAATAATGTACAGGAAAAGGAATCCATGGGTCATGCTGGGCTCACTTCATTCACCCAGTCTGAGGCCCTGTCAATATAATAAGGACATTGCAGAGGCTAACAGAAAGTGCAACATACAGTATCTCCTTCCTCAATGCTACACTTTTACTTTCTATTAAATTCTGCAATGCTCTTGTGACCATATACTACTGTGATTTTCTGTATTCCATAAATTAGTACTACAGCTGAACCCCGTTATAACACGGTCCTTGGGGTCCACATCATGCGATCGCGCTTTAAGTGGGAACCCAGAAAAAAAGGGCCGCAATCAGGGGTTCCGTGTCCGTCGGAGGGGGATAGCTGGGATAACTCTCCCAACTGTCCCAGACTCGACAGATCAGCGGAACCCCCACACAGGGCTTAACCGGTGTCTGCAGCAGCAGCTGGCAGCTCTCTCCTCTCCTTGCTTCTGCTGTCAGCTTCTGAGAGGAAAATATGCGTGATAGCCAGCTCCCTTAAAGTAAGTGTGTGGGTGTGTGTTTTTATGTATCCAGCCACAATATGGCTAGTGCACCTACTAGTCCTAGAGGGACCTACCTCACCACACTTGATAGTGAACTTTGCAGTGCTGTGTCTATTATATCGGAGTCCTTTTGCTCTCATCACTGTGGAGCAAGTAACTACAAATAAATCCATAGATACTGTACAAATGTTGTATTGGTAAACTGGTCTCTGCATATAACATTGCATGTGGTGCATTCATAGGAGGTGCTACTAAGGCTAAGGCCCCGCTGCACGTGCCCGCACGGCCGCCTTGCTTGCCGGCGGCGAGTGCAATTCACTGCACCGCGATCTGCGGTCTGCAGTGAATATTTTTCTGGCGTGGGGGGCGTGGCCAAAACAGGTGGGGGCGTGGCCATGACTTGAGGGGGCGGTACCGCCCCACAGTGCAGCACTGAAGCCGCCCCTCAGCCCCCCCAGCCCCATGCCACTCTCGGCCCCCCCAGCCCCATGTCACCCTCGGCCCCCCCAGCCCCATGCCACCCTCGGCCCCCTCATCCCCATGGCACCCTCGGCACCCTCACAAACACAGGCACCCTCACACACACACAGGCACCCTCACACACACAGGCACCCTCACACACACAAGCTCACAGGCACTCACACACACACACAAATACACACGGGAGGGGGGGTGAATCGGAGGGGGATCAGAGCAGGAGGGGAATCGGAAGGGGGATCGGAGCAGAGGGGGAAAATCGGAGCAGGGGGGTGAATGGAAGGGGGGGATCGGAGAAAGGGGGGGAATCGGATTGGCTGCTGGGATCCAATCCGTGATTGGTCCCTTGCATTACACGTGACGCGGCACTCGCCGAAATCATAAGCTCCTTGTAGCTCCGGCTGGCTGACGCATCACAGCACGCAGTCAGCTACGCCGGAAGGAGCCAGCAGGGACCTCAAGAACAGAGGCAAGCAGCGGGACCAAAGCCTAATGTGCACACATGATCATGTTGTGGGTCTCACCACATGCATGCATATCTGTTGCTTCACTCATGTTTATTTTGGCCGTTAGGAATAAAGCATTTTATAGAATAGATATACACTGGCGACACACTTTATTCGAGCTCGGCTAGTCCCACGAATTCGGGTATACCCGGGTGTATTGAGGTTTGTGACTGTTTTCTGCCCGAGTGCATTGAGGTATTTTCCAGGAAGGGATTGAAGCATTTTATTCCCGCTGGCTGCAATACTGCACAGTATATATATATATACTGCATTACAATTCATGAATTTATGCCATCTGGTAGACACGCGAAGCATTGCAGCCTATTAAATCCTAATCATTATCATTTAACAGATCAGCCGCCCGTCAGCCAGGCATGAACCCAGGCTGGGAAGGCAAACGCAACGGGGCTTGTCAGAGGTGAGGAGCGGTGCATTCCAGGTATCTGCCAGGTACATACTGGGTATTTGCTCGAATAAAGTGTGTCGGTGCAGTATGCAAAAAAGAAGCCAACCAAAGCTGACGTCATTCGCGCAGCGCCGCTTCTTGGTCAGTCACATGTGTGAGGTAACACATCGTAAACAGGTGTCAAAGGGGCTGGGTCGCATCCTCATCTGCGGGAGTTGCCTGGTTGTGCCGGGGGAATTAAGAAAGTTAGGAGATCTTCTAAATCAGGAGCCACGTTCAGATCGCGTTATAAGGGGATCCGCGTTGTAGCGGATCGCACTATAACGGGACTGAGCTGTATTGGCCAAAGGCTTTTCAGGGGTGTACAATAAAAGTGGTTCATAAAGTAGGATAAATTACATTCTCCGAAAGATGGCACTCCCAATTTTCTATAACCCCTAATTATGGAAATTAGATGTACTGTACATATTCCCCATACATATATTATAACTCATCCTTAACGGTTCCAAAATAACTTCTGTGGTAGGACTCTCCTGTTGATTGTCTCTCTCACAAACAGTAACAATCATAGAGGATAATAAACACAGATCTTACAAATGTATATGTGCTGGGTTATATCAACCTATGTATTCTATACTGTAGGAAGCGTATGTTTTTGGGGTACTGGAAGTACAGATGTAACAGTCTTCATTGTTACCCCAGATAATCTAACAGACTCAGACATGCCTCACAATAACAGTTTCTATTGTATACTATATTAATGTTGCTGCAGAATACTGCTTTTCACCTTAACATACTGTACCACAATAGACAAGCCAGTGCCAATTTTGACTCATTGAGTCAATCTGAGTCATTTTAGTGACCAAATGCTACCTAAACAATATTTCCAAGATTTGTTCCTCCTTATAAGTTACTGTACCACCCCCCTCCCTACGCATGTTTGGCAGGCCTCCAGCACCCCATTCCACCACCCCCTGCTTGATGGACCACCAGTAAAACACCCTCCCTTGCCAGATCAACAACCTGGGCCTACCTGGGCCCCGGGTAAAGCGGTCAGCGGGCCTGATAGCCGTAATTGACTTTAACCTCCCGTTGTGGTGTTCATCTATTTTCCTGTTCGCAGGGAAAGGGTTAAGAGAGGTCTCCCAAATATGTATAAAGGGCGTTTTATCCCAAACGATAATTAGTGTGTATAATAAAAACACAAAAACAAGGGACAGCCTTATAAGACTTAGTGCTTCTTTGCTATTATTAACCCTGTTTTGCTTCTGAATTCTTTATGAAATGCAGTATAAGAAAAGCCATTCATTCACATTTCTTCATTTTTCAAAAGAGACGGCCAAAATATAACAAGGTAAACTCCAATATGCGGGTTTAACACAAGGGGTGTGATGCATCAAGACAAAATTGGACCAAATTGACGCAAATGGTGTCATTTATATGTTGTGTCGATGTATTAAAGCTCTTGTGCCATGTGCACTAGCCCGCGATTGTGAGGAGTTAGGGACACATTATTTGAAGCACAGATTATAATTACATGTAACAAACTCTGCGTCAACGCCCGGCACTTTTTTTTATTTTGCATTTAAGTAAAGAAAAACTTTTTGGCTAACAACTTGTGTCAAATGTATGAAACACATTCGTACATTAGAAACAAATGCAAACCAAAAATGGAGCAAAACAAACTTTTATTGCTTTGTACATTGATACAGTTGATACATTGATACTCCCTCAGAACCTTATCCTTTTCCTGTGTCTAACAAGTTATGTCTTCTGCTTTACCAGTTCTTTTTCATGGACTTGCAAACAAAAAACTGTGCATTGTGTAGGGGGGAAAAAACAACTATTGAACTCCAACTTTTTGGCATCTGTTGCACAAAAGATTTTTGCAAAGATGTCTTCAACTGTGAAATTCATTTGGGATTGAAGCAGAAAAAAAATATGCCTATGGCAACTCGTTAATAACTTCACATAGGAAAAGTCTTTCAAATATTTAGCTTGCAGATATTTCAACAAAAAGCTGTATTAGACAATCAAGTTTCCATCCGGTTATGGTAATGGAGTCTGCGCCCCCCATTGAGTGAAAACCATTCTGCTTTGCACCGCAAAAACACACCGGGAGACACAATCATTGCGAAATGAACTCTACGCTACTATTTTATTCTGCTTCTTCTGTGGCTTCGGCATATTTGCCCCCAATGTTTTACCTACATCAAAAGTAAGATTGTAGTGTGTGTAAGCATTCAGGATCACATATGTCCCCTTTCAAGTTCATGGTTCCTTCTGTCTTTAAACAGTATATAAACAGTGGGGATGCTGAATAAAAGTGTTACTCCAGGTTTTTCCAAACAAAACGAATGTGCATGACTGAAAGTCCATGGTTACTGGAAATGGTGCTGCAAGCTGAAGAAGTTTTAGCAAAATTGGAGCAAAATTATAATATTTATGAATTTGCTGTATACTTTAATATACTGTATTTAGAATATATCCCTTACTATGTGTAACAGCAATATAACAGTTAAAGAACTTTATTTAATCATAACACCAGATGAAAGAAACATAAATAAAAAGCCCAGGGAAAAATATGGACATCTGTTTTGTGGTGTATTTTTTTTTTTTTTTAACCAACTACACTAAACAAAAAATAAAATAGGGAATTACATATACTCCATCTCTATTAATTCTGCTAGAGTAAAGCAACGTTATTTAAAATGTGGTCTTAGATTTACAAATTAGCCAGCAGCTATGTTTAGAGTGCTATAGCATAAGGGCTTGTCCAGGCTGAGAGCGAGCGTGATCAAATACATTGAGACAATGTGTTTGACCAGCGTGCGTGTGAGCGCACAGCGCACAGCTGCTCGGCGAGACAAATCAATTTGATTTGGCCGCTCGCTGGAGCGTCGAGTCAGAGTTTTGCCCAACGAGGCCAACCAGCTCCGTGATGTCATAGCTGTGCCCCCAGAAACACCCCCTGAGTGCTCAACTAGCTAGCCAGGAATCGCCTTGCGCCTGACATCATGGTGCTCGAGCACCAGCGTGCTCGGTTGCCCCCTGGCCGCAGCCTAAGAAAGAAAAGCAAGACTCACTATTGCCAACAGAACACATTGTGGATGGCACCTTTTAAAAGTCCTACAAGTGTTCAACATACTTAATAAATATGTTGTGTATTTTCATTTTAAAGAGCAGGCTTTAAGATTGTTCTAAATAATTAAATTGGATGGCAATTTTAGTGTAATAATAATAAGTCAATTATATATATATACTAGCTTTTGTGCCGGCTCTGCCCGGGGAATGTAATATTGAATACATCTCCCCGCCCCCCTCTCCCCACTGCTTCCGGCACATCTTCCCGGCACCCCCCCCCCCCCACCCCCTCGCTGCTGGATGTAGTGCGGAGTGAGATTTGTCTCTGTCTGTGTATGTGCCTGTGTGTGTCTGTCTGTGTGTATGTGTGTGTGTGTGTGTGTCCCCGCAGCCGGAACATGTCCCCGGGCCCGCCCCATTTTCCCCTGTTCCCCCGCTGGCGACACATCTCCATTTATATATATTTACATTTGCATATTTGTCGTTGTGCTACGTGGTGCTGTTTCAGAGATTTCGATGCTTCGGACATACAAAGAAACAAACAAACGGAATCCAACTTAGAATTATAGTATATATATATATATATATATATATATATATATATATATATATATATATATATATATATATATATATATATATATATATATACATTTATATACATTTATATATATTTACATTTGCATATTTGCTTTGCTGTGGAGGGTTTTTGTCACTTTTTTTACTCACCATAACTTAACTCAGTATTATGGTAAACCCCATCCATTAGCTTCTCTGCATACCCAGTTTACCAACCCCACACTGATGAGACCCATAAAGGTCGAAACAGCTGTCTGTGGGTGGGTTTTCTGGGTATGCACCTTAACCCTGGCTGTGCTCAAAGCTGTGACCATGCAGCAAGCTTAAGCCTATAGGGAACCATGTTAAAAATGGTTTTTGAAGCAAAAAGTGGCACTGTGTGCTCATTTGCATGTCATTCCCCAGAATCCCTTGCTGCAGTGGAAGTGCTGTGTGCTGGGTGATAATGGTGAAAGGCGGGGTTGCAGACCTGCCTAAGACATGCAGCTGAGCATACAGTTGTATTTACATTTGTATATATATATATATATATATACACACAGTTTCACTAATGTGCTAATTAAAGAAAGCATTATAATAAATACAAGGCTCATTAATAGAAAGATCTGAATTTAATTATCACATTCATGAGCTCATTAATTTTTTGTTGACTTTTTTAATGACTAGCAAAAGAAATACTTTGCAGAAGCAAAATTGGTTAAATCTGCTTAATAAACCATCACACGTTGTGGCACCATCACACAACTGGCATTCAGGCAGAAAAAGATCCTGTTTCACACATTTTGGGGGTTATGTATTACAGCCTCCCTGTTGCAAACAAAAGGCAGACTGGGGCTAACAAACGGTGCCAGAATTAACCCGGATTCCCCAGGTTTGCTTTAGTTTCCTTGTTTTGCAGCCAGCCGAATAAGGGGGTCTGTGTATCAAAGCAAAAGTGGTGCAGTTCTGGGGCAATAAGATGTATGAAAGAAAAAATCCTGGAAATTTCAATAGGATTTTTTCTTTTATACCTACGGTATAGTGCATGGGTTGCCCCAGAACTGCACCAATTTTGCTTTAATACATATGGGTCCCCCTAAATCTCTATCCAGAATGGAAACAAAGGGCTGTGCTGTGAATCAGACACAATGTGGGTTACTGTATTACCTGCAATAAGTGCCTTTCTGTGCAAGAACTGCTATATTCGCACAAATTTGCGTCTCGCTGTATTGTTGCATGTCCAAACCGCGCGATTAGAGCTTTGTTTTGAAGCGATTTCGTTCTAGCTGTGCAAATCCGCAGTTTGACCAAAATGGGTCAAATGTAGGTAATCCGCTGTGTGATCTCATGAAGTTTTGTTAATTCTGTTTGAAATAAAAACAAAGTGAACATTAAACGGTTGGTATGTTTACTCACACAATGTGAGATTTTAATTGACACCGGTTTTTAGAAGCGGAAAAGCTGCTGGCATGCGGCGAGATCACACATTTTTACCACTACATATTGCCTTGTCCAATCATACGATTTGACAAGGACAATCTCGCAGTTAATAGAATAGGCCCCTATGTGAATTTCTTGCAAGCAATAAAATGTCCTGATGTGACACAGTATTTATCAATATGTCTACTCATGAAAACACATTTCCCATCCCCGGGTTTCTATTTATTCTGATTTATTATTCATTTATTATTGATGCTTCAAAAATCACTGTGAAAGACTTTTTCCTCAGCCTTCTGGAAATGGTTAACACTTTCAACAACTAATATGAAAACATCTGAGGCTATTTAGGAAAAGAAGAAAAAAAAAAAAAGAATGAGTAATAACCTTTTCTAATCAGGCAGATTTTACTATAGCAGCAGAAAATTACTAAAGTAATCCAATAAAACAGGATTATACCGCAGGACACTAACCTCCTGTAGAATCTGTCCTTTAAAATATGCTAACTGAACATTTTTCCTTTGGCAATTTTCCCACATGTTAAAAAGGACCTAGTAGCACTTGCATTGTAATATTTCACAGACCTGTCTAAAATGGCATGAAATGTTTAAGAAGTACATTTCTTTAATCAAATCCTTTTACGATTTCCATTGCACACAAAAAAAAAAATGACTTGTTCGTTCATCCTATGAAACATGTACAGCACTGTGGAAAAATCTATTAAATTAATGAAAATTGATGAAGACACTCTCACCTGAGGATGGGACTTAAGTGGTCCTGGAATCTTGAGCATATAAAGATCTTACATACACCAAGTCAGTTCTAAATATTCATCTTTTTCAAATCGGCCTCATTTCTCTATTTAGCATTGTGGTTGCATATTTCATTTTAAATGCTCCATCAATATTATATATTCATGGAAAACTGATAGAAGTTAATATTTTTCACACAAAAAAATTGGCCCTCATGTGTGTTGTCTCAGAAAGGTCGATCAAAACGCATAATTTCCCCGTATTTTAGTGCCTTGACGCAGGGTCGCCTACAGTGGGGAGAGCTGGGACAACTGTTGGGCCCAACTTCTGGCTGCCGGGCCTCTCTTTGCTGCTGGGCCTCAGATGCTGCAGCGGGACTTCCACACCAGCTGGTCAGCGCCAGAAGTTACTCCCAACATCCGCATCGCGTGCCGGACTGATGCGACACTGGAGGCCTCTCCCCGAAATGTAAAAATGTGTGTGTTGTGATGGAGGGAATTGTGTGTGTATTGTAGGGGAAGGGGGGGGGGGGGGGGGGGGGCATCCCGTATTATAAAAATGTTAATGTGGCAACTCTATGTATATGTGAATGATGTGGCACCGGGAGGTAACATTGGATACATATGTTGTTACATTAATATTTTTCATTTATAGCAACTGTTATATATATTTCCAAACTGGGCAGCACCTTCAAACTAGCAATCAAGGAGACATGAGAGGCTAACCTAAAAGCCCTCTCTCCTATCTATTGTCTGTTGGTGGGCCAAGTTTAAGAAGGTGCGTCCCACTAACTTTCAGCAGAAGGGAGAGGTAATTGTATCCATTGTAAATCTGAGGGATAACATGAGCCACACCCAGTTTGGGGGCGGTGTGGTAAGGTTCATTCAATGTCATCCTAGGGGGAAGAGTTATTGATATACTGGCAGGAGCCACTAAGAAGCTTCTCTACCAGGGACGAGTAATGAGCAACGGGAGAAATCCCATTCTTTTACCCTGGCCTCTGGGAGGCAGAGAAGTAGCTATCCCTAATATTTACTGGCACATTACCTCCACTTTTACAGAGACATGCGAGTGAGATAATAGACAAGCGAAAGAAGGAATTATGCAAAAAGTTCTATCTAAAAAATGTAAACAAGAGTTTGTAAATACAGAAGAACTGTGAGGCAACTCTTGCTCAGCTAATTATTCAAAATTATGGTGAGATGGTAAAGGGGCATACGGGAGTCAAAAAGTATCAGTCAGAAGAGAAGACACCGTTTGCTGCACCCTGAACCAAAGATGTGCAATGTATCAATTAAATATAAAACTTTAATTCAACAATAATAAGGGGAACTATATAATGTGTTTATCACTTATTAGATATTCTTCTTTGCAATTATTGTTGAATTAAAGTTTTATTTCTAATTGATATTGATCACTTTTTATATAGTTTATAGTTTCATTGATTAATCACATTATGTAGTGTCTCTTTTTTTAATTACTGTTGAATTAAAGTTTTATTTGTAATTGATACACTGCACATCTTCGTTTAGAGTGCGGCAAACAGTGTCTTCTCTTCTGATTTATATAGTCTGCAAGTAATTGTGGAATTGTTTTCCCTTTTTACATCTTCATTTTGTGAGATACATCTGAGGGGTTAATTAAACCAACAAGGTGCTAAACTGTAAGAATATAATCAGCCGGCATTATAAAATATTGTTCTTTTTAAACTTTTGTTTTAGGAAATGTAATTGTATTCGCAAAAATAGGCTATAAAAATACATTGTAAACAACAATTACAATATGGAGCCCTTAGACCAGTGTTTTTCAATAGGTGTTCCTAGGAACCCTTCTGTTCCCAGGGCATCACTAAAGGGTTCCTTGCAATTGTCATGTAATTTGAAGATGGTACCAAATACAGAAGAATTTACAATGCATCTGATCACAGTCTTCCTTACAATGCAGCTGATCTCAGACGCGCCATTAGAGAGGATTGGGGTTCCATAGGCTGCGCTTATAGTGCCGGTTTACGGTGACAGCGACGTCGCGGCAAAACAAATGCAGTAAGGGCGGCGCAACGGAGCGACAGATTGGTCGCAATCGCTGGAAGTCATCTCTATTTGATTTTCCAGCGACCGTCGCCAGACCATCGTGTCGCCATCGCTATAAGCGTAGCCTTACAATGAAGCTGATCTCAGACATACTATTAGAGAGGGTTGGGGTTCCACAGAATTTCCAAATATAATTACAGCATAGGGTTCCTTAAAGAAGAAAAGGCTTGAAACCACTGCCTTAAGAGTGTTGAGGGTGATTATGCCCCCCGAGTGCTGAAGAAACATAAAAGGTTTTGTTGCTAACGATGTTCAAGTCACAATAGCAATAATATTCTTACTAGACAAAGCATATATGCTTTTTTGGCGGACCTGTGGATTTTAATACTATCCATGATCATAGTTCTATTTTTCCACAATATCATAATAATAATTACATAAATTATAGTCCACATGCTAACGAAAACATAGATAAGTGAATATGAAATTGTATAAATTGTATAAATCTTGAATTCACACTTACACAATCTTTATACAGTATCAATATGTTCACGACCCTTAAAGCAAACAATACGTCTAAGAATATTGTTTCTAAAGAACTGCTGTAGCAGTCTAGAAGAACTGGAAACAGACATACACATCCCAACAGCAGAAATAAAAAGATGCCTTTCTATATTCAACATAACATAAACATTTAGTAAACATGATATTTTATTTATTAACGCATACATTTTGTAAAACTTGGTTTAACTTTGCTCTTGTTACAGTGGTGTTCCCCTATCTCCAAAATAATACAACTTTGTAAGACCATCCCCCGGATTCTGTCCCTAGCTGAAATCATATTAAATGTCAGTGGGGGTTTCAGACTCACTTGCAACCCACGCTCCCCCCCCCCCCAGGCACCAGTGAATTTTGGAATACTCAGTATCTATTGGCTCATGTTCCCTTTCTAGTTTTAAAAGTATTCACCCTTTTCTAGCCTTTTACTAGGGAGATGCTTTTAAAAAGACAGCACTACAATCCAAATCTGTTCTACGGAATTCCATGGATTGTTTTGACCAAATCCGTCCCCCCTCCCCCCACCAAAATTTGTCTGCGGATTGGGTACTAAAAAAGCCAAACGGATTTTTAAGAATCCAAACTCGGATTTCATGTTGAATCTGAAATCTGTTGCCAGATTGTTAAAAATGAGAGAGAGAGACTTTCAAATGGAGGTGTCTCTAGAAAATCAGTGGTTGTGGGTTCTAGTCCTGTTGGGTCTGAACCAATTCCAGTTACTAGGTTGGTGCCTTGGTCTTAAGAACTATATATAGTTCATATGGAAATCTTTTTAGGAAGTGGGGGATTTAACTCATTTAAATATACTTTGCCTAGGCAATATCATATCTCCCAACCAGGTACGGCAGGTGTGCTCCCTTTTCAGCACAGGCGTCTCTTTTTTCTCTTTCTCCCCTTTCTCCCACCCTCCCCCTCTCTTCCTCCCTCTCTCATGTGGTTTGAACCAGAGAGTCTTGTGGTGTACGGCCGTGGCAGTTCTATAAGGGGAAATCCCCAGTTCTGGAGATATGTTAAGGGACAGCTTCCAAGATCGCATCACGACTTCCTTCCAATCACAAACAATGACTTTATACTGTCGGTCAGAGTTACTGACTGAATCACAGGATGTTTTCTGCCTGCTGCATTTATACTCCTGAAAATGTTGATGATTTCCTGATCTGGGAACTACCAATGGAAAAAAGATAGCAAGGAGCATCCTAATATAAATCATTTTATTTTCCTTTTCATGTCAAATGTATCACAAGAAACTCAGAATTCTGAATATCGAAACAATTGAAACTATTTTTTTTGGACTGATGTATTTATTGAAGGTGGGCGCCTCTATACTAGGTTTATTTACAGGATCGTAGGTAGCGCAAACATTGTTTTAGATCTCCAATCCTCAAGTTCATGATGGGGACCATATTGTTTGGTCTGTGATTTTTCTGTTCAAAACCTCCCTGAATTTTTTCCCCCTAAAAAGAGCAAAAAAAACGAGGCTCACTTTTTGTTAGAGGGACAGTATGTTTTAAAGGGTGTCATATACTTAAAAATAAAATAGATATTGTCGCTGAACGGCTTCCCATTATGGCCTCCTTGCTACACATAAATGCAGTATTACCATGCATTGAATACCCTGACACGTTCCAAGGGGCCAACACTGAATGAAGTAATTCAGTCGCCAGAATGGCTCTCCTAGACCGGAATGGACTCGCTGCGACCCAGTACCTGCCGACGTTTAGCCGCAGAGGCACCCTCCGCCACAGCCGCTCTGCCGCTGGCCGCTTCTACGAGAAGGTACAATTAGGGTAGGGGTTCACTTTAAGGGTTTTAATGGTTACGGTAGGGGGTTAACATTAGGGGTTTTAGTGGTTAGGATAGGGGGTGTACTTTAGGGGTTTTAGCGGTTAGGATAGGGGGTGTACTTTAGGGGTTTTAGAGGTTAAGATAGGGGGTGTACTTTAGGCGTTTTAGCGGTTTGGATAGGGGGTTAACTTTAGGAGTTTTAGCAGTTAAGATAGGGGGTTAAGTTTAGGGGTTTTAGCAATTAGGATAGGGGCTTAACTTTAGGGGTTTTAGCTGTTAGGATAGGGGGTTAACTTTAATGGTTTAGCAAATAGGTTAAGGGATTAGGGTAAGGGGTTAAGGTTTTTAGGGTAGGAACAGCATTAGTATTAAGGGGTTTTAGGGTAAGGACGAAGTTAATAACTTACCTTAATGGCAAAGTATCCAGTGCCTGTGTCCATGCGGTGAGGTCACTTGTGGCAAAACGCCAGTGGATATTTGGTCGCAGCGAAACGGCAACGGCCAAATGTCCTAGACTGCTCCTAAACAGGTCGCTAGAGACCTATATCGGACAAGTTAAGAATAGTTTTTGTTTAACATGGGGCTCAGTTACCAAAATATGATGAAAAAATCTCAGAGGCGATTGTTCTTTTAAAACAGCAGTACAAGCTGCCGTTTTTTTTTTTTCCCCTTTAATATGTGCATCAATACAATCCACACAATGATAAGTAATTAGCTAAGTTGCAGATCGATCCGTTCTCCTGTGATCAATCAGCGGAGATTCGGCTTGGGGGTTCACTAAATGGCTGTCAGTGCAGCAGAAGAGGACCAAAGATGCAAAGTTCTGTGGGGAAGATCATGTGACCAGACAGTCACTAGCTACAATTGGTACACTGCTAGAGGGAGGGCAGGGCTCAAAAAGGGGTGTGCCAGAGCCTGTTTCAGATGAGGATAGGGATGGGACTTTGTAAATGGTTGCTATAGAAACAAGAAATGCTCGTTACATTATTATACATTCAAAATGTAATTTAGAGTTGTTTAAAAAAAATACTACAAGTATTTTCTCATAGTACAGAACTAATTTATTAAAAAAAAGCACATGTAGGATATTGTTTGGACAGCAGCTTTAAATAGTTTGACAGGTAGGTGAGACGCAAAGATTCCACAAAGAACAGTACAGTTTCCTGCAAACATTAAATAAATATACCTTTGGTGTCTACACATATATGGATCTCTCATAATCTTGTTAACTAAAGCATTGACTAGATTAGGTGCACTGGGGTCCTAGTTCTGTTTATTTTGTGTTATGCGTACTGAAAATAACATACTGTATGAAGAAGAGACATTAAAAAGATGGAGAGATATGCAAGGTACAGTAAGACACTAGAGTTTAATTATGCAGTCTACTGTATGTTTGACTGAATTTGCAAGGTAATAGATGAAAGCTACACACAACTAAGAAAATATAGGACAAGTTGGGTGTGGGAAAGCTCTCATTTTCTCACTGAATTTGTTCTGGTATCTTTCATGTACACACCCCAGTATATGAGGCATGTGCTTTACATTTTTGAAGGATTCCAATACCTTCCTCAGATGCTTGAAGATGTTGTGCACCTGCAGGACGTCAGAATTCACTGGGTACTGGAAGCATGTGATGACCCTGCTTTGTTTATGGCTCAAATGTATAATAACAAAACTAAAATGTACAAACATTACATTTACATGCCTAGCAGCTTGGATTCAACATATTGACTTTTAACTTTATAGACTACAATGCATTTGCACTTAAAGCAGCTTCCCCTTTTTCTTTCTTTCTTTCTTATTTTTATATGTAACCATGTATAATTCTACATTCTTACCTAAGCTGGCTATCGTTTGGTGCTCCTATTAAAAATCTGTACAAATCCCGATTGTGTGCCTAACAAAATGGCCGCCTTCTGACTTTGTGCTGCAGTCTGTGAAATGCTGCAGCTGATATATAACATCATATTACTAAGTGTAGCACATTACTGTTACAGCTTCCAGAGTAATAGACAGTCTGCTGTTTGGAACACAGGAACAAATCGGTTTGTAATACTTTGTTGCCAAAGGGCAGAGCTAACAAAAAAGTGAGTGAGAGCCTGTTTCAAAAGATGAAGTGGATGTAACTTTTTAAATAGTTGCTGTAGCAGCCAAAAGATCGTTAAAAATAGCAGTAACAAAAATGCAAACAGTATTATCTAATACTACAGAAATTATTTATTTAAACACAACATATAGGAATTTGTTTTACGTTTCGCTGCTTTAAATATGCTATGACATAATTATATAAATACGCTTTCATTTTGTTCCCAGTCAACCTGGATAGAGAACTCTGAACAATCAACTAAAAGCTCAAGGTAGCAATAAGTTATGAAAAGATAAAGCAGGTTTTAAGTACATAAGTAGTTTTTCAATCCCAAGAGAGGAAAGACCAGGTTTCTGTAGTCATTTGCCTAAGTGTAAAGCACTTCACATTCTCTGCTCTATTAGGAATTCCTTTACTAAACAACATCAATCAATTGCCTGGAAAACAACTAACCTAGAATCAAATCTGTTTGGCCAGTGGAAAGAAACACACTAACAGGCCTGTCTATAGCTTCTTGCAACCTTTCTCTGTTGAGTTCTGTGAAATACTACAAAGAAGTCATTCTTCATTACAACTATATGAATCACTTGCTAGCTTAGACAAGCCAAAATTATTTCACCTGTTATGTAACATGCACGTCTTCTGCAAAAAGGAAAGAAACTGACTGTTACATGTCACTGACAAAGTTGTTAGGCTACCATTAGGTAACTGTGATATTATTTGCAATCCGAACACACTGTGGAAGCTATACATCAATACAAAGATACATAGTTACATAGTTACATAGTAGATGAGGTTGAAAAAAGACATACGTCCATCAAGTTCAGCCTATGGTCAATTTAGACAACAGATACTTTATCCTATATTTGTACTTTACAGTATATTGATCCAGAGGAAGGCAAACAAAAACCCCAGTGAAATATCATCTAATGATATCTCATACATCATTTTTAATGTTACATTAGTAGTAAAGAGGCTCTTTGAACATGTGTCTCAGTATTAATATAGCAAGACGTTTCACCAGCTGTATTAGTGACTGATTTGCAAGTGACTTAAAGTAACAATAGGATTTATGGAATGCACATATTAAAATTTGACATGTCAGGTTCTGCATGTATAATTTCCCTGTCTTTTCTTGGCGTCAAGGTTCAATTCTGCAAGACATGAGGATGTATAAACCTCTTTGGCAAACTGATCTACACCAATGTAAAATTAATCCTAAATATATGACACATGCAGGAAAATAGTATGTAGTGTATTCCTGTGTATCTAGAAGCAAGTTTCAGAAACGTGATTCCTAGCACCAAAATATGTTTGGCATCTGTATCCAGATGGAGCATCTGTGATTTGCACCATAAGAATGAATATTATTTATTCTGTTATAGAATTTGACCATTTTGGGCCTATAACAGTATGAAAAAAACACGTCCTACACCCTTTTTAACGGTGACAGAGGAAAACAATGCAGAAATACTTCACCGAAAGTAACGGAAACCGCACATTTCTTAATACATACCATTTCCATACCTGCACTAACATACAAATGTCCTAACCTCTGACTTTCTCCATAAATTCCTAATATTGCAGAGCAACGCAGACATACAAGAATAATACATAGACGCTGCGTGTCGCAGATATATTGCAGCATGATTAACATTAAAAAAAAAAGTACTTTTGCACTAATATTTAGGGGGTGATAAAAAGGCCTGTGAAACATTGCAGAGTGAAAAATGGGGTGAAGGGCAGACAGTAGTTTATGTTAAGGGGAACAACTGTCATATCATCTAATCCTGAAAACGTCCATACAATGTACCTCCTGAACCTCATTCTCCATGGAGAAAGTAGTGCAGAGTCCTTGTAATCATATTGGTACAGGTGCACATTTGTATAGGTTGTAATGGACCAGCAAGCTTTCTGCCTAGACATAAAAAAAGTGTGTTCAAAGCTTCTGAAACTTCACAGCCCTCTTCTTCATGTGTACGCGTGCGTAATTCTGACCAATCTGTACAGCTCACTTAAGAAAGCACAAGTAGACCAAACAGACACCTTTGTAAAGTCATCAAGGCGTAAATCCCATGATAATGACCAACCAGAGAGTCCTACTCTGGACTTTTATTTGCAAGGAAATGTAGTCTTATAAGTGGACTTTTGAGGTCATGAAGCTTTAATAATTTCAGCAGAAGTAGAATGATTATACAGCAAAAACTATGGCATCACACTCAGAATTGCTGTGTATTAGAGCATCATCATTTTAGAGGGTGGAAGCCAAACATGAAATGCAGTTTCACTTACTCAATAATTGTCTGCACAAAAATGATATTACAGTACATGATGGTAACCCGTCTCCAGACTGCTTGATTGCATGAAGACAATTACAAGCTCAGCTCTTTGTACATACATTATGACTTTGTGCTTGGATCCTGCCCATACTGATACACGTTTTATGCAGCACACCACTGGATGCTAAGATGGATCTGACAGCATCCCTCAGTGAGTTACTTTTCTGTCTAAGCCCCCTACACCCCACAGCTTTTTAAACAAACAGAACAAAGCAATTTGTGTCTAATTCTCTGATTGCTGGAGCGTGGCTCGGTCACTCAAAGGGAAAAAGAAAAACACAACATCTACTCTCACATAACACGTTTCATGGTCAATTCCTATTTTCAGGGACTGCGGTTTTTCCGGGATCCCATTGCTTTCTTTTCATCACATGCTGCAGTAAAGACACAAACAGACACACTCGTCTCTGACAGTGTATAGACACCACATGCACAAGACAGCAGGGGATCGGGTTACTGACACTGCAGATCAGAGCACAATCCACCTGCAGACCTCTGTCTGGTGCTGATCATGCTCCCTACTACCAGGGACAACACAGGTGACCCCACATCACCCCAAGCAAGGGGGGCTTATACAGGCACCTGAGATATTATCACACAGCATGCAAGGCCTGCAGCATAGTGCTGACAATACACCTGAGGGGATTTGGTGAGGGGGTGTCATCTGTGTCTGTTCCTGTAGCAAAAACTGAAATGATCATACAGATACAGAGAGAGAGAGAGAGAGAGAGACAGAGACAGAGAGGGAGAGGTGTGTGTGCTGTGGGTTAGGGGGCTGATGGGGATATCTGCATTAGCAATGACATGCTACCTTGCCGTATCTGTGATGAAATCCTCTCAGGCTGAGTCCCTTCTTATGTTGCTCACTGCTTCCTCTGCTGAGAGCTGCTCCCTTTCTCAGCCCAGTTCCCTGGCAGCTCTAGTTGATCATAGTAAGGCTCCTCATGCCAGGGGTCTCCATGCCAAGTCCTCCCAGCTGGGTAAGGCAGAGTAGTTGTGAAGTGGACGGAGTGCTGGCCTCTCTGGCAGCTGATTGTGAAGGGAAGAGGAGAGCAGGGGGAGGGGTTAAGGGGGGAGGGCTCAGCGAGTGAGCAGAGAGGAGTGTGTGTCTGTATATACAGTGTGTGTATAAAGCCAGCACTGCCACCTCACAAGCAAGCAGCTCAAGATCAACCTCTTGCTTCACTACACTCCTCTCCTCCCCTAATCATTACGCGTTATATGTGTGTCCTGCCTCCTTCCCTCACAGCTTTATTGAGCACACAGTTACAGTGCCGCAAAAATGAGCAGGAGACCGGAGAGCAGGAACTATTCTGTGTGTGTGTGTGTGTGTGTGTGTGTGTGTGTGTGAGTGTGTGTGTGTGTGTAGTGGGGGTGGGGGGGTGGGGGGTGGTATTGCTGGGCGTCATACGAAATCAATAACTTACAGTACATACATTGCCATAATGTAAACATGTACAGTATACAGTACCTCCCACTCCCATAGTAGAAGTAGAGAAATCAAGGCATGAGCGGAATCTGCAAACTGTATGTTTGGCTACCAGTCTGCCCTCCCTGGCACACAAGCCCTGGAAAGAGCAGGCAGTGCCAGTACCAATTAAAAGTTTTCCCCACACAGGCAGATTCCTTGAGTGAAAGGGGAGGAGGTGGGACTAGGTCTGTGTTTTGCCCAATTCTGGGTTCAGACCTGGTACCTTAATCTAGGGACCTCTTGACTGTGTCAGGGACACCTCACATCCCTATGCCCCTTTTTCCTTTCTGGTCTGTGCTGAAGCAGGGAACTTGGCGGTGAGTTGCGTAACTGTTTTCAACGGAGGATTTTAACCAGAGGTCTGTGCCTATATGTCTCTGGGAATCTGACTTGATTCCCAGATACATTTTTGGGGTGGCCAGCAACTTCGGGCCCTGTCTACCTAGACACAATGTGACAACACTTTTTCCGCAAACCCTCCCTTGAAACTCTCAGCGTGTGAATCTCCACTGGTTAGCACTCCTGGAAAGGTCAAACACACATAAATTCTTTATTGTTGCACAATCACATACATTTCATGTACAACCAATGGGTCCAAGAGCTGACACTTTAAACCCACAAATATGGTTCAGAGGTAACCAGCCGGGCATAATACCTTTATTGATGGCCTTCACCATCACAGTGACCTCGTTTTCTTAGAGGCCAAAGCCGTCTGAAACCAGCAACTCCATCCCAGGACTGGCAGGATTGGGACTTTGAATTTGGCCCAGAGGAGAATGAGACCACGGACAGTGTAACCTCTGGGGGAATAAATATGCCATGTTGGTCAATTCAGACACTTCAGCGTTCTCGTCTACAACTACGTCAGGCTCTGTGTCCACTAAGGCAGCCCCAGTAAAATCCTTACTTTGGGAAGATCCAGGTTCTAGGGGTATGTCCCATATATGTGTCGCACTAGGTTTCTTCTAGAGGATGGGGATCTGGTAGATCACAGGTGGACTGAAGGAGAGCTTAGTCCCGAGGAGATGGCTGAAACACTAAGGTGCAGGGAGCATGAGATGCGCTTTGGAATACTACAACCAAAGGGTGTAATCTTTAGGTACTGCGAGCCACCAGTGCAGGAACCCGTGTTCTGGGTATTGCCAGGCCATGCCGAAGGTCGTAGGCTTAACAAGACATGTGGTGCAGCGATATAGACAGTCACATGGGTTCGAGTGTCCCTACGTTCCAGAACCTACGATAAGAGAGGTGGAAGAAAACCGGGAACAATGACGGATTGATGTCATTAGGGTCTACATAACATTGCACAGTAAAAGCAGTTTCTACCACTTAGAAGACCGGGTGGCATATCTTGTAGGGGTGTGGAAAGTAGGCAGATCCATTTACATGGATAGAGTGGAAAGACATCCAAAAAGAGTATTTTCAGTCACTGTACTGGATAGTACTAGTGCTTTGGTCCATAAGCCAGACCTGCAGCATTACTATTAGATAGTAAATAGGTTCTCCATGTTGGGAGGAACCAGTGTAATTTCTAATGCAGTGATATGATGGTTGTTTCATATGAATACTGTAATGTACTGTATTTTACAGAGATATGTATGTCACCTCTGTCGGTATGCTGTGGTAACTGTATATCATGTGAGCATACTACTGTTGATAAACACTGTTATTTTTGTTCTGTTCCAGGTTCCCAGATAAGGGATGGTACACCAAATTTCAGTTCCAAGTGGGGACCATTGGATTCCACCAGAGGGAGAATGTAGCCATGCCTGGTTTGGCTACCAGTCTGCCCTCTCTTGCATGCAAGCCCTGGTAAGAGCAGGCAGTGCCAGTACCAATTATGGCTTTTCCCCACACAGGCAGCTTCCTTGAGTTACAGGGGAGGAGGTGGGACTAGATCTGTGTTCTACCCAATCCTGGGTTCAGACCTAGTACCTTCCCCCTACTGTACTTAAGGGAGTTGCAACCCCAAATTAATTAGTGTCTCTACCATTGAGAGAGACAAGGTATCATGCAGGGCTGCTTTGCACTGGCAGGCCCTGGTCCTCTTCCCTAAGGGGGAGTGACTGATTACCTTTTCCCCTGGTCCTGCTAGAGGGCCAGGAAAGAGCAGGGACTGCTGCGGGGGGGTATTAACCCACAGTGAAGGTCCAGGGACCATCCTAAGTTTGGAGACCAGACCAGTGACTGTATTGGGCAGGGACTGTCTTGATACCGTGTGTGCAGAATAATAAAACCGGTTCCAGTTATCTATACCTCCCACCTGGTGTGTAATCTTTCTGGGGGGAGAGGAAACCGTTTCTACTGTGGGAGATTGTCTGCATACATCTGGAGCCTACAGCAGATGGAGGTCATGGAGTAAATGTTGGGTATCTACCTCAGAAGCCTGTCCTGCAGTCACCACAAACATCAGCGGACAACTCAGCATTCTGTGAGCCAACAGGTAGCATGCACCTTACACCTGGTAACAGGGGAATTTCCCATTGGGTGGGGGAAACACCGTTACACATATAAGAAAAACAGTATACTGTATACACATACACACATACACACACGCACGCACGCGCGCGCACACACACATACACACTTTCTGCAGTTTTGTTAACCTGTGAGAGTGCTGTTCTGCATTTAAAGACCTAACAATTTACTGTTTTTCTAAGTTGGAAAGTATTTTCCTGCTGTTTTAGACTTCGCTGACAGTATTTATAAGAATAACACATTGTATCTAGGGCTAACAAATAGCATCAATTAGTAAACTGCTACTGTTGATTTCCGTATCATTTCAACCTAATTTGCATGTAATGTTAAATATGTGTGCCGGAGAGGGGCTAACAGAGGTGTCATCTTGCAAAGACCCAAATCAGTGAAATATGAGGACTCTGGACCAATGTCACGTTAAGGAAAAGTAATATGAGTCAGACTCCACTGAAGTCTGAAAGTGCTAATACTACAAATTACACGAAGTTAAGAATAACTCCCTTTTAATTACAATTTAATTTGACATTAAACTTCTTACCACGTTTGTGGCTCTGTTTGAACACATTCTGTGATGACAGCCCTGAGCTATTGTTAGCTTTTGCGGTTCCAAGCGTAGCCAAAACAGCAATAAACCTCTCTGAACATGAAGCACAATTTAATTATTTCTCTTTGAGGTAATGGTCATCCCCTGAAAAGAAGATTAGCTGAGGCTAAAAAGCAAATTCGCAAAAGATGAAAAATATCATGGGTGCTTTAATTAAGCATAATAAAAAAATCAGTACGTATAATGTTACATTTTCTCGTTACTACCGGTATATTCTGTCATACTAAGAATATTCTAATTATGCTTTGCAGTGCAAAGGTGCCCAAATAAGTCTCACCAAAAAACATTGGCAGAATGTACGTTTTGTCATTAATAAAAATGTGAAGTTTTGTGAGCATCTAAACTCATTAATATTTGTTTTCTAAAGTGGGCACCTGTAAATCATTAGAAAAAGAATTGTCACGGGGAACATTTCTGGCCTTCTTAGTTTAGTTCCATTCAGAGGTCAAAACAGGTACCTACAATGTGACTAACTATGTTATTTTGCAAATCATATTCAGACTAGAAAATGAAACCTAAAGATTTAGCGAAAAGTAGAAAGAACAAATCAATTTTTTCTAAAATTGTAATTGTCATGATAATGTCACGAGATATTAGGTATTTTAATCCATCAGGTGCTTCAGGGGTTAAAAGGTACAACTTGGATTTGAAAATACAGTGTATTGGGTTTATGACAAGTCCCGGCTTGTCATGGGTGGGTGCTGCACTTCAAACAGAACTTAATTGGGGGGGAGGGGGCTATCCAGGAAGGCCCACTAGAAGTGAAATGTATTGGTTTAAGGGTCGTTAACATTAAGCAGAGCTGACTCTACCAACCTCAAAGCAACCTGACAGTTTGTGAATAATCTCTGGTACATTCCAGAGAGGGTTGACCCACAGGTTATGTCCTCATTGAAGGACTTTATTACAAATGAGAATATCATGTGCCGTCATCTGCGGAACATGCTAAGAATTACATGTGTGTATCCATAGCACGAGTGGAATATAATGATTACAGACTCGTCAGGTTTAGCAGGTACTGGAAAACAGATATTCATTTGTTGCTCAGGTTTAGGGGTAAGACGCTCACGCCATGAGCGCCTAAATGTGTGTGTACTGTAAGTATTAGTTAAGGAAAGTTAAAAGGTCGTTTAGATATTGAGTAGAAATCTAAACGTCATTTTTGTAGAGTTATTTTAACTCTGTCGTAAAACTGTCAATCTAAGGCTGCGGCCACTGTCGGGGAGATGGCGCACAGGTGTGGTCACTGGAGACCAGGTTATTTACACCTTTTTACCGGGATCATTCATGGATGGCTGGGGAGCCTCTGTGTGATTGTCCAAAGAAGAGTTGAAGGGGAAGAGGCTGGATGGGCCTCACGTGACGCCGCCCGAGGTGTGGGTCATGGTGATGGCAACTGAAAACACCGCTGTTTGGAGGATGCCGGCAAGTAGCAGGAGACATGCAATGCCCCCCAGGAGGAGTGTGCCTGTGTCACGGGAGACCAGGTTATTCCTTGAGCAACACAAGGTTGAGAAATAAATTGTAATTTATTCGGCATAAACTCGCTTACACACAATGAGACACAAAATACAGACAAAAAGACACACTTACTTTGGTGCTGGGGTTGAAAGCTAGACTTGCCTATGTGCAGGGAACTCTTTGGGAGAGTTTTACCATGACTGGGATTTAGCCCGGAATCTCCTGGAACCCAAATTAGCATTAAATTCATAAGCCACCGCTATGTTCTCTTCTGAGAATTTGGTCCCTCCTGACCGCGAGTCAGCCCAAATCTCCTGGAACTCAAATCGGCATAAAATCCAAGCTGCGTCCGCTATGTTCGTTTCTGAGAACTTGGGCGCAAAAGTCAGGACTTAGTCTCTGGCGGGCAGGCTTTGCAGGCTTGAAATCGGAGTCGGTTGCTTTGCTATTACAAACAAAGCATCTTTGAAAAGCCCGCCCGCGCTCTTTCAGCTCAGACTCAAGGGGAACACCCGATCTGATTGGCTCAGGGCTTCTTATAGTATTCTCTGCTTTATTCATAAATTAGAAGCAGAGCGGACAGCCAATCAGCGCGTGGGAATTTTCCCAAGCAACCAATCGGAGCCGAGCCGGCTAGAAAAGCCGGGTCAGCCGGAAAGTCGAAACAGCTAAGGGGCATGCGCAAGCCTGCCACATACCCCCAAAGCAATCCCAATGTCACCCATTGGGCAGACTCCACTACAGAAGGTCTGGCAGAACAAGTGTCATTTCGGAGGACTGCCTTTGATCTATGGACCTAGTACTCCACTTTTCCCCACTGACCGAATGCTGTTCACACCTCTGGGCATCCTCTGGCTGCATTGCGCAGCCGGGCCTATGGGTCTGCATGGGCTGCCTGTTTGGACATCGGTTCCGAATGGTTAAACACATTACAACTATATTAAATTATATTTTAATACACTTTGAGTCTCTGGGTACAGGGAACAGAAAAGTATTTTTTTGTTGTTGTTGTATTTCTGTCTGCCTTATTCCCCCACACACTTTCTCTTGGACTCAGTCTGGACTCTCAGAGTCCCCCCCCCCACCTTATATAAAGTTGGGGCACTCACAAACCCTATACTGGTTGTGGGTTAACTTGGCACTAGCTCGGGTACCCCCCTTAACCTAGGGATTCCCTCAGCCACAGGAATACATGGTTATTCCTGTGCCTCATTCTCCTTTCTGGGATGTGCTTAAGCAGGGTACCCTAGTGGTGTGTTGCGCTTTCATTTTTAAGGGGAGGTATTGCCGGGACAATGTGCCAACATGTATCCAAGAATCAGGCATGATTCCCGGGTACATTTATGGGGGAACCGGCAACTTCGGACCCCAACCTCCTAGTCACAATCTGTCAACGGTTCCTCCACAAAACCCCCCTTGAAACTCATACCCTAGCAATCCCTGCTTGATGGCATGCCGGAAAGGGGAAAACACAAAAAATGTTTTTTATTACATTTTGCAAATACAGTTCAAGGCAACAATTACTGGGCCCAAGATCTAACTGTCTTGGACCCTTATACACGGAGCAGGGGTAACCAAAGTGGGCTTGACCTTTATTATACAGCCTGGTACCCCCTCCTGTCAAAGGCGTGCGCGTGTGTTGCGATCACAATGCCTTAATTGCAGCCATAGCCTGAGCGTGTGCGACAGCACGAGGGGGTGCGCGGTGCGCGAAGAATCAGTTTAATTTGATTCCACTGTGTGAAAATAAAATGCAATTCCCGGCGCTAGAAAAAAATTGGAATAAAGTACCGATCAATAAAGTCCAATTGTTTGTGTGTCAGTCTTTCACAATGGATCACAGTCCCACAACGAATACCAGTGGTGTCTTGATTTTCCTAAAGAAGATGAAGAGAACACACAACCATTGCGCAGCACGACAAGGATATTTTAAATCTCTTACCCCAGAAATAAGCCTACTTACAAAATAGCAGACTTGAGAGTTCGGTGGATAGAATCTGTGCTTGCTTCAAAGACTTTCTTACACCAGACCCCTCGTGATGTATTTCCAGTCCTCTGTCCCAAAGTTCTCTGTTGACATACACACCACAGATCATCCAAACGACAAGATGAGAAAAAAAACAAATAGTGCAATAATGCTACAAAATACTTTTACTCACAAACGATTAAAACTCTGGTAGGACACACTTACAATGTATCCTGCCTTTAAAAATGACACTGATTTGCCGCCCGCAACATGAGATTTACCCGACTGGGTAACGCAGCGCTGGATCAGCGTCCTCCTACTCCGCTCACGGCCACGGGAGTTTGGACGCTTCACAATGACGTTACTGCTTCTCTCCGGTGTAGTCACACGTAGCAGATGGGAAATCTCTTTGGCTCCGCCCTTGTTCTGTACCTGGGATAGTTCCCCCTTCTCAGAGTCTTTGAGATCCACCAACAGGCGCAGGGACTTCACTAGGCTGGCCGCGCTGCTGTGCATGTCTCTCAGCTCGCAGATTATAGATTTATAGATTAAAGAGATTTCCCATCTGCTACGTGTGACTACACCGGAGAGAAGCAGTGACGTCATTGGGAAGCGTCCGAACGCCCGTGGCCACGAGCGGAGAAGGAGGACGCTGATCCAGCGCTGCGTTACCCAGTTGGGTAAATCTCATGTTGCGGACTGCAAATCAGTGTCATTTTTAAAGGCAGGATACATTATAAGTGTGTCCTACCAGAGTTTTAATCGTTTGTGAGTAAAAGTATTTTGTAGCATTATTGCACTATTTGGTTTTTCTCTCATCTTGTCGTTTGGATGATCTGTGGTGTCTATGTTAACGGAGAACTTTGGGACAGAGGACTGGAAATACATCACGAGGGGTCTGGTGTAAGAAAGTCTTTGAAGCAAGCACAGATTCTATCCACCGAACTCTCAAGTCTGCTATTTTGTAAGTAGGCTTATTTCTGGGGTAAGAGATTTAAAATATCCTTGTGGTGCTGCGCAATGGTTGTGTGTTCTCTTCATCTTCTTTAGGAAAATGAAGGCACCACTGGTATTCGTTGTGGGACTGTGATCCATTGTGAAAGACTGACACACAAACAATTGGACTTTATTGATTGTTACTTTACAGTATTCCAATTTTTTTCTAGCGCCGGGAATTGCATTTTATTTTCATATCTGTTCAAACTTATGCACAAGGGAGCATTTGTGTGAGGTTCCCTAGGCTGCTGTCACATTAGATTTCTTCACTTAGGAATCATGGTATATTAATTAATATCTAGTTTGTTATTATCTCAATCATTGAGCACATTTTGAATTAGTTTTAGCGCTTAGTTTATGCACAAATAGGTAGTTTTTTTTAGTCAATTTGATTCCACTGCGTGACGGCCAGGTCACGTGAACGGTTCCCCCAATAAGGGCGAACCAGCTCTGTGACGTCATGGCCACCCCCCTATCGCATCTACCCTGGCCTCAAATCGCTGCCGCTAAAAAGCAGGTGATGTCACGTGCACGGACACAAGCGCACGGTCACCATGGCCACAGTGTAAGTGTTCCAGTCCAGGCTTTGGCTGGAACCCGCCCTTACCTGGCTGCTGTGGACATTTTTATTACTGGCAGCCTGCTATATTGGCTGCACCTGTTCAAGGTCTTAAACAGCAGCCAGTGAGTTCCAGTCCCTGTCTGAGTATTGTATAGTTTTCATTGTATTCCTGACCACCCTGGGCTCTAGTTCCTGAGCCTTCCCCATTCCTGACCATTCCGTGTGGCTTGCCTATCCCTGTAGCTTCCCTGTTCAATTGGAATTCCTGTTGCTGACCCCGGACCGTGACCCCGACCTCGCTGCCTTCTGCCTGCCCTGACCCTTTGCTTTCTTACCAACCATGGATACTCTAACAGGACTATGTCCCTGTGCTCTGGTCGTTAATTGGCATCCCTACCTCAGCCATGCGGGTCCGCTTCCTAATCGGAGCATCATCACACATAGCCTTACAGGTGATTTACGACGGAGGTGGGCTTATATTGTTTCCATGGCGAAATAATGTATTTAAGTGTAGCGGTCATGTAAAATGGCTACAGTCATCTCTCCTGCTGACAGTAAGGCCTGGTAAGTTGTGGGCATGCCAGCAGTAATTATGGAGGTTTGCCCTCACACCCTGGTGGGGTGCCCTGTGTATGGATGGGAGTGGTCACATGCTCTGACTCCATGGTTAGTGATGTCAGAGGTGTGTCAGCTTCCAGAGTGTACATAAGGCACAGCACTGTGTCTAAGAGTTAGTCCTGCGAGAGTTCTAGTACAAGTTCTGCCAGAGTTCTATCTGAGTTCAGTTCTAGTAGTCTTGGGAGTTCTATTCAGTCATGAGTTAAGTGCAAGTTCTAGCAGATGGTTATGTTATAGTAACTGAAGAGGAGACTGTGTCCAGGGACCTGGCACAGGGCAGAGATCCCTGCGGGGATAGGGAATCCCTATCTAAGGAGAAATACACCTTTTAAAGGGAGGCACTGACTGAACATGAGTGGCTAGAAATCTACTGCGAGGGGCAGCTAGCCCACTCAGGCAATAAAGATGTTCTCAATCACAAAACCTCTCGTGTACATGTGTGGAGTGAATGTACAGAGAGGAGCACCACGAAGGAGTTCCTCAACAGGACCATCCCCATGCGGACGCAGGGACCCTGATGAGGTGGAGGCGCTGCACTGCAACTAGGTAGGACTCAGCACACTACCTCAGCTGCCTGTCTGGACGGGTCCTCCCCATACACCATCATGCGGGAGACTCAGGAGTCCTGTTGCCAACAGGTGCACCACCAGACACTACCACACTGTAATGGGGACCGGTTAGACCACAGGGGCCAATGTGAGATTGGGTGGGTCAGGCCAGGTCAGAAATACCGTTACATTTGGAGGCGAGCTGCTGAGATCAGATCTGTCATCAGGACAGGCTCTAGCTAGGCACACTGGGAAACAGGTAGAGCGTCTGCTGCCACTCTGTGCTGCATAGGGACGGACCTAGGGGTGGTCAGGGGGCTGACGGGATATTGTCAGTTCGCAGGGACGACCTAGGGGCCTGAAGGGAGTGAGGGGTTTTGTAGCCGGGCTATAGCTGACCGAGTCACTTTGAGGCAGTGCTAGTTGGTAGGACGCCAGAAGGGATAGCCTGTTAACATGGTCAGGAATCCTGGAGAGGGTCTGCGCTAGGCTGACCAAGAGAAGTAGAGGCCCCAAGTACTGCATGGCAGAGCCAGAGTACTCTAGCCCATTCCAGACACTTACCATAGGGAGCACAGACTGGGAGGAAGGAGTCACAGCAGACACTGAGAGAGTGAGCCTAGCCTGAGGTAGTGCAACATGAGTCCAGCCTAGATCAGGTACACATGTGGTGGTGCATCTGAGCAATCTTTATTGTACTGGTGTGGAGGCTGCCCCGCAGAGCGGAGCCCCATGTACGATAATTGGTACGAGAGTGTGACAACCCAAAGAATGGAGGATCCGCGTGGTGCGGAGAACCCAAAATGGCGACCAGAGGCTGATGGGGAAGGCACCCGTGGCGTGCGCCCCACTGAAGAGCAAACTGTCGCTGAGCTGTCTTTAACCAATCTGCTCTGGAGTGGAGCGAAGGCCGTGGCTGCCCCGTTTTTGTCCTGTCTGGGACACAGAGGGGCCACCCTTGAAGAGTGTGAGGACATTGTGATAATTGGGGGAGAACCCCGCGAGGAGAGCAAACAAACTGACTTTTTGGGCTTAAAAGCCAACCAAAATGGCGGTTCCCGCTTGCTAGGGAAACCGTATGGGCCAGTCGCAGAGAAAATGGCTGATACAGAACTTGCAAAAAGCTGGCCGGGAATGGCGCGAACAGCAGAGCCCCGCCCTGTTGGGGGGCATGGCGCGAAAGCTATGGCTGCGCCTTCATGGACAGTGACTCACTCGGCCCCTGTGCTGAGTCAACCGCTTAGTCTATGGGACCCTCCCCTGATTTCCACCAGGGGGAGTGACTTTCAATTATGGCCTGTGGGAATGCACCCACTGGGCCCAGGGACTGATATCCAGACGGCGCCACTACAAGAAGTAGTTCCGGCCGCGGAGGTAACGTGCAAAAAGGAGGGATATTTTGCACGAAAAGCAGCAGCTAGGAGAAGGCGGGAACTAGCCACAGCCCAAGAATCCCACTCTGATGAGGAAATTGGCGCGAAAACGCAGACCGCGCCCACCAGGACTGAGAAAGGCGCGGCCTTAATTAAGGGGCATGATATTCCCCTGTGGGACCCGCCCATAATTGCAACCCCTGGGGGCGGGTTCCAGCTATGTCAGCGGAAGGAGGAGCCGAAGCAGGAAGTGGCTGGCCCAGAAGCTTCTACTGGTCAGTTGCGAGGAACCACTGACCTGGAGAGACCCATACTGAAAGTGGTCCCTACTAAAAGAATGGCCTGCCCTCCCACAGTGGGAACTATGGTCTCCACCCAGCCCTACTCGGTACCCGGCGGGGTACTGGTGGTCAGGGTGGCTAACACCGAGACGGTGGTCGGGCTCTGCCTACAATGCGGGCTGCCCGGAGGCACTGTCAACACGGTGGCACGTTGCCCACATTGCGGGACATTATATTTGTGGCCCATGCCCACATTCATACCTATCCAACCTGCTGACCCCCCGGGGGACACGGCTAAGTGCTCCGCCGAGTCCCCTGGCGCACTGTGGATCAGCAGTGCGAGTCCCGGAGAAAGGGGACGGGAGTCGACCAAGTCGGCTGGGTCAGTATCGACCGAGGCGGTCGGGTCGCTCCCCGACCGCGCAGAGAAAAGACTTTCGCCACGCTCGGTGACCCCGAGATACGGGAAGGGAGATTACTCAGATGAGGACCTCCGTGAACTAGCGGTGGCGAAATCGGGATCCAAGAGGGACCCAGGATGGACGACACCCCGTGGGGTGAGTGGCAGTCTGGAAAACAGGGCGTCCCCCGCAGATCGGCGAGCCGAGAGACGGAGTCCCGCCGCCCCAGGACCTGGCGGCGACGGGAGAGAGACGCCAACGCCCCTGCGGACTGGTAAGAGAAGCAGCCCCATCACTTACCTTGTCCCGGCAGACAGCGCAGCGGAGGAAGGGCCGTGCCAGGCCCGAGGCGCACGTGGAGAGACGGCATAACTTCCGGTGAAGACGACGGCGGAGCTTCCGGATGTCGTCATCGAAGAAGAGATCCCGAATGGGGATCCGACCCGAGATGGCGGCGTTTCCGGTTCCGGGGAGGACATCACTTCCGGTGGCGACAGCGGAACCGCTGGGAACGGCGCAGCGATGCTTCGGCGATCGGGGGAAGGTTCCCGATCACCTCCAAGGCCCAGAAGTTGGATGGGCGATCCGAGGACTGAGGAGGGTGAGATATCGTCATTGGACCTGTCTACTGACAGCCTGGAACGGGTCGTAACCCTGTGGGGTCCTATCACTCGCCCTTATGCCCCATCCCCTGGCCTAGATAAAGCCCCTGCCCCTGTCACCTGTTCCACGGGATCCCCACCTAGCCTGGAACTTATGGACATACCTTTGGGGGGGGAGGAGAGACGGACTGGGGAAAGACAGCGCAGTGGCGCTACGGAGGGCGATTCTCGGGGAGGGGGAGAGTTGAGAGTGGCCGCGGTAGGCCGGTGGTTGCCCCCTGCAGTTCCTGAACCGGTGAGAAAGGCCCCGGGATCTTATAGGTGGTCTGTACCGCGATCTGAACAGTCGTCGGGGGTATTTTCCCTAGAAGATGATAGGGAGTCAGGGGGGTCACATAAATTCAGAGTGGTGGGCCCCACTATTCGAAGGGTACTCCGCATGGATGGACCGCACTCGGTTCCTCATCCGGCGAGAAGATGTAGTGGATTACTGGTGGGCTGCGGGAGAGTTCACACCTGAGCAAAGGGATAGAGAGTTGCAGGAGCGGTGGCTGCAGATCGAGCATAAGGAGATAGAACCCATGGGTCCTAGCATCCTGTCAGACCCCGTGGACCCTGATGAGCCCCTATCATGGGTGTTACCTGGGAGGGCCGGTAAGGCTGACCTGACCAGGATAAGTAGGGCCGAGCGGACCATAATGGCTCGTTATAAATCATCCCACGGGTTGGAGTACCCGTATGTCCCTGAGCCTCTTATGGATGAAATAGAGGAAAACAGAGGGAGGTGGCTTAGGGAGGCCATTGAAATATATTTAGTCGGACGAGGAAGTGCAGTGGTAGGGAAGAAGGCCGAGGAGCGGATAGAGCACTTAGTGCGCATATGGGGCATAGGAAGGAACATTTACAAACATAGGGTGACATATAGGCCCGAGAGGGGACTGCCTAGGCACTATCACGTCACGGTCCTGGACATGGGGGGAAGAGAGGTTAAGAAACCTGACCCGAGTCACTATTATTAGGGGGTACTAATGCATTACGCGGGTTCGTGGCTGCTGGTCGGGGCGGGCTTGGCGGAATGTACTGTAGACATTTTGTTATGATATTATGGAAATTTGTATGTGAAGTTAACCTAATTATGTGTTGTATTTCAGTGCTTCCTGGAAAAGGGTATACAAATTTAGGTCCCAGCGAGGATGATGGGATTCACCAGGGGGAGAATGTAGCGGTCATGTAAAATGGCTACAGTCATCTCTCCTGCTGACAGTAAGGCCTGGTAAGTTGTGGGCATGCCAGCAGTAATTATGGAGGTTTGCCCTCACACCCTGGTGGGGTGCCCTGTGTATGGATGGGAGTGGTCACATGCTCTGACTCCATGGTTAGTGATGTCAGAGGTGTGTCAGCTTCCAGAGTGTACATAAGGCACAGCACTGTGTCTAAGAGTTAGTCCTGCGAGAGTTCTAGTACAAGTTCTGCCAGAGTTCTATCTGAGTTCAGTTCTAGTAGTCTTGGGAGTTCTATTCAGTCATGAGTTAAGTGCAAGTTCTAGCAGATGGTTATGTTATAGTAACTGAAGAGGAGACTGTGTCCAGGGACCTGGCACAGGGCAGAGATCCCTGCGGGGATAGGGAATCCCTATCTAAGGAGAAATACACCTTTTAAAGGGAGGCACTGACTGAACATGAGTGGCTAGAAATCTACTGCGAGGGGCAGCTAGCCCACTCAGGCAATAAAGATGTTCTCAATCACAAACCCTCTCGTGTACATGTGTGGAGTGAATGTACAGAGAGGAGCACCACGAAGGAGTTCCTCAACAGGACCATCCCCATGCGGACGCAGGGACCCTGATGAGGTGGAGGCGCTGCACTGGAACTAGGTAGGACTCAGCACACTACCTCAGCTGCCTGTCTGGACGGGTCCTCCCCATACACCATCATGCGGGAGACTCAGGAGTCCTGTTGCCAACAGGTGCACCACCAGACACTACCACACTGTAATGGGGACCGGTTAGACCACAGGGGCCAATGTGAGATTGGGTGGGTCAGGCCGGGTCAGAAATACCGTTACATAAGCCTCAGCAAAGATTATGAAAACAGATTTCAACAGTGACGTGTTTGGACCAAAGACGTGATATCTCATGTTCCTGAGCCAGTGACCTCTCCGGGAGAAAACCTATTGCATTTGGGTAATGTAATGTATAGGGTTTTCGGTTTTATACTTTCATTTTCAGAAACTGTTCTGCATTCATTGTAATTGTATGTTCTTGTAATCATTTTTCTGTAATCTAAGCACTGTATTTTTATATTTATAAAAACATTTAATAAGTGATGCTTTGGGCTCTGAATAAACTGTTGCACGTTCTGGAGAGAGTATTTACATTTTCTGACACATTTGGCTTCAACAGATTATGGTGTGTTAAAGTGCATAGTTTTTCTATAATAAACAGAGACCTGAGTCACTGGCAAATATATTAATTTTACATCTTATGTATATTTGCATATCTCAGGTGGTAGCGTATACAGTAGATATGATTGCAATTAAGGGGTTAATATTAACTAATTGAACGTACCTTGCGGGGGAGAAGGATGAGTTGGCTAAAGTACCCGTGTGTATTAAACCTGATTTCATATTTAAGTCACGTGCCCACTTGTGTGCTGTCCGTGACAGGTGGTATATGGGGATGGATTTATGGGAGATGTTACTCATTTGAGGGACCTTGGCAGAGGTGAAAAGCGGGGCAGCTTGTGGGCTGTGTATTAACCCTTGTCCCATAGGAGAGATATAGTCCAGTTGAGGGACCTTTGTGGGGTGAAACGTTTGACCATTTGCCAGCAGAGTATTAACCCTTTTCCCGTATGCTGGTCACGTGCTCACAGGTGTTCTGTACGTGACAGTAATTATTAATAAGAAATCTAGAGATCGCCAAAATATCAAATAAGCAATGGAAAGTGAAAGATCTCACGCAGAATGCCTATAAAACCCTTTTTTTTATATTAGAAACCTATGCAACTGATAGAATAGCATGATCCACTAAACACATTGTTAGGGAAACCTATAGACAACCAAAATAAAAATGAAGCCAAAATCGTTTCCCAATTTTTAAATGCCACTAAGTGCTAAGTACATCAAATAAATAATAACATTTTGCATATAGTATACATGTAAAAACTCTCTGCTTATCTAAATGGTTCCACCTCACAGTTCTCGTTGACTTGGGCCCCTTGGTTCCGCCATGCTGGTATACCTTCGTACTTAAATTAAAATATTTTGAACGTTTTGATCTATACTATATTAAAACTGATGTTTAATATATTGTATATGTACAAATGCTGTACCCTTCCCTCCCCCCTACTTCCCCCCTGTGATTTAACTCAGTTATATGTATCAATGTACCCCACTAATGAACTTCATGCTGCCAAAGACAGAGGTCATTACACTCTGCTCATATTACTCGACCTCTCTGCAGCATTGTAGATACCGTAGACCACCCTCTTCTCCTTCACATTCTCCATACTCTTGGTATTCGTAACAGGATCTATCCTAAATCTCCTCTTACTGCTCCCATCATACTTTCAGTGTCTCTTCTGCTAACACCTCCTACTCTATTGATCTCTCTGTGGGTGTACCTCAGGGCTCTGTCGTGGGACATCTTCTCTTTTCTCTGTACACACTTTCTCTAGGTGACCTAATCACATCTCTTGGGTTTAAATATCACCTCTATGCTGACAACACACTTTTCAACCCCTGACCATTCACCACAGACCAAAGTTTCTGAATGTCTCTCTGCGATATCATCCTGGATGGCCCTCCGCCGACTTAAACTTAACATGGCAAAAACAGAGGTCCTCATACCTCCTCCCAAACCTGGCACTACTACCTCCTTCCACATTACTGTTGGAAGTACTATCATTCACCTAGTAGCCCAAGCATGCTGCCTAGGGGTCACACTCGATTCCTCTCTCACATTCAAAACGTTTATAAAACCTGTTGCTTTTTCCTCCCAATATTACAAAAATACGCCCTTTCCTCTGTTGCTCGACTGCTAAAACTCTGACTCAGACCCTCATTCTCTCCAGTCTCGATTACTGTAGCCTCCTGCTGTCCGGCTTTCCTGCCTCTCACATGTCTCCCCTACAATCTATCCTGTCTTCTCCCAACCCCTTTGTATCTAAAGCCCTCTCCCACCTTAAACCTTTTTCACTGACTGCCCCACACCTCTGGAATGCCCTTCCCCTCAGTACCCGACTAGCACCCTCTCTATCCACCTTAAGACCCACCTTAAGACACACTTGCTTAAAGAAGCATATGAATAGCACTGTGGATAATCCTGGACACATGATACTTAAAGCTTGGCCCCCTGCAGACGCACTTACCAGAACTCCCTCCTACTGTCTCTGTACGTTCTTCCTATCTAGCAATTAGATTGTAAGCTCTTCAGAGCAGGGACTCCTCTTCCTAAATATTACTTTAGGTCTGAAGCACTTATTCCCATGATCTGTTATTTGTATGTAACACATGTTCACCCACCCCCCCCCCCCCGCAACCTCACTTAGGTACCAGTGTATGGGAGTGGGCGCATTACCATGATTGTATGGTGCTCTACCTGTAGGTTTGCAGGAGGTCTGAGTTGTCTGCCAGATGTACAATAACCCAATATATAGTGGCCGAATGGCGACCGCAAGAATGGAGGATCCGTGCGGTGCGGAAGGTCCAATATGGTGGACGGAGGCCGAAGGAGAGAGCGAATATGTCAGGTGTGAGGAGGAAGAGCAAGCTACAGAAGAGACTTTTGTGAGCCTGCTGTGGAATGGTGTGAAACAGTGGTTGTGCCGTGTATGTCCTGGTTAGGACCTTGGGGTAGTGACCCTGAGGATAGGAAAGAGGACATTATTGTGAGATGAGAGGAACGTAATGGACTTGCTTGTCATTCAACGTACAAACAGTCAAAAGCTACCTCAAAAGTGAATCAGATTGACAGTGCAATCCAAGATGGCGGGTCCCCCGTCCCTGGGAAACTGCGTGGGCCAGTTGCAGGGAATGTTGCAAATGCTCAACTTGCAGAGAGTTGGCTAGGAGTGGTGCCAACGGAAAGACCCCACCCTGATGGGGAGTATGGCGCAAAAGCTCGAGCCGCGCCCACATGGACTATGACTAATTCCGCCCCTGTGCTGGCTCAGCCTACAAGTCTACGGGGCCTCCCCCAAGTTTCAACCAGGGGGAGTGGTTTCCAGTTTTGGCGGATGCGGATGGGGAAAGTTGGAGGAGGGGTTTGCAAACCAGCCCATGCCCTTCAGTTGCGAGGAACCAGCGAGCAGTACAGACCATTAGTGCGAGTACCTCCATTAGTGACTATGGCCTGCAAGCAAGAAGAAGGGCCCCTGATTACCACCCATCCCTACTCGGCTCCAGGAGGCTTCCTGATCCTCCGAGTAGAGGGTATAGAGACGGTGGCAGGCTTATGCCTGCAGTGTCGATTGCCGGGCGGAGCGGTGAGCTCTACCGCACGATGCGCTCAATGTGGCCTGCAATACCTGTGGCCCATGCCGACATTCGTGCCGGTTCAGGCGGTAGAGACTGCGGAAGATGCCGCTATGCTATCAGCGGAGCTTCCCGGTGCGCTCTGGAGGGAGACTACGGATCCCGGAAAACAGGGACCAGCTCCGGTCATCAAGGCTGAGCCAGATGAGAAGAACGGTCACCGACGCGGTGATAAAAGAAGGGCTCACCGCAGATCACCGAGCGGGATGCCCCGGCCTAATGCAAAATTGGGGTCCTCGGACGAGGAGTCCGTCAGCCTTACTGCAGTAACGACCAGACCACCGGTGAGCCACAGCAGTGGTACTATCAGGCGGGTGCCACTCACCAGTGTCGTGAGGAAAGGCGTCGAGTGTCGCCCATACCGCGGCGAAGTCCCACGGCCGTGGCGACCAGCGGATCCGATGGCGGCAGATCCACCCCAACACCACGGAGCGGTAAGCAGAGTCCCTGCTTGTACCAGGCTCTGAAGGTGGTGACGGCGGAGGAAGGACGGGGCCAGGCCCAGGCAGCGCCACGATGGAAGAAGGCGTTGCCAGATGTTGTGGTGGACGAAGAGGTCTCGCTTGGGGACCCAATCCAAGATGGCGGCGAGACACGTGCGTGTCAGGACATCGCTTCCGGTGGCCAGAGCGGAGCAGAGTGGGAGATGATCGCGCCCCTTCGCTCGAGCAGTGGAGGTCGGTCGCCTAAGTCAAAGAGGAGCGGGCGATCGACGCGGAGATCGAAGAGTCGTGAGAGCGGAGAAGTGGAGAGCCCATGCGGCGGAAACCGGACAAGGTAGCGGTGAAGAGCGGGTTCTAGCCCCGCGGATACCGACGGTCCGGCCCTATCCCCAACCCCAAGCCCTAGCTAGACCCCAGGCCCTAGTTAACGTCCCAGCCCCAGTCACCTTCACTTTTGGGTCATCCTCAAGCTTAGGGGTGTCAGGGGATTCCCGGGTCACTTCAGATGAACGGACTGGGAACCTGGACTATGGGACATCCGATGATGGATTGGTGGGTGGAGGGAGGATTACGCGACAGGTGTCGGTCTCCAGCGATTGTCCCAGTACTGTTAGCGTTACCATTGGGAACCAGAAAAAGGGTCCGGGACATCAGGTTCTGTCTGAGGGTACATTTGGCATATCTTCTGGGAGTGTGCCAGAAGAGGAGGAGTTAGAGGAGGTATCCCTAGAGGAGATTAGGGAAACCCGATGGTGGGCCCCCTTATTAGAGGGATACGTGGCGTGGATCGATAGGACCCGGTTCATCCTAAAGCGGGATGGGGTGGTGGATCATTGGTGGGCCAAGGGAGAGTTTACCGAGGAGGAGTACCTGCAGGAATTACAGGAGCGGTGGTATAAGATTAGACGAGGGTTAATAGAACCAATGGGTCCGAGTGGGTTAGATGATCCGGCGGATCCGGATGAACCCCTGTCATGGGTGTTGCCGGGGAGAGCGGGCAATACTAAGTAAATAAGGGCCTGCCGAGCAGAAAGGGTCATTGTAGCCAAATACAAACGCTCCCATGGGTTGGAATACCCCTATGTTCCCGAACCCCTCATGCAGGAGATAGAGGACCACAGGGATAGGTGGCTCAGAGAGGATATAGAGCACTATGTGGTTAATAAGGGAGGTGCCATCAAGGGCCACCAAGCAGAAGATAAGATCTCCTAGCTAATGAGCGTGTGGAGCATTGGACGCAGCATATATATGCACAAGGCTGTGTACAGACCCGAGCATGGCTTGCCCCGGGAGTATAGTGTTATCGTGACAGACATGGTGGGCAGAGAGGTGAAGAAGCCAGATCCTCGCCACTATTATTAGGTAGGCAGCATAGTGAGGTCTGTGTGTAATCTTGAGTGCCCCTGCTGGTCAGTGTGCCCCATACTGTTCCTAATTATGGGAGGAAGTATGTTATTGTTTATTTATGTGTTCCTTTTCAGTGCTTCCTGGAGAAAGGTACACCAAATTTAGGTCCCAGCCGGGACGGTGGGGATTCACCAAGGGGAGTATGTAGCCATGCATAACAATGGTCTGCAGATGTCTCTCCTGCTGGCAGCAAAACCTAGTAAGTTACAGGAATGCCAGCAGTAATCATGGAGGTTTGCCCTCACACCCTGGTGAGGTGCCCTATGTATAGATGGGAGTGGCTATATGCTCTGAGTCCCCAGTTAGTGACCTCAGAGATGTGCCTGCTTCCTGAGGTATATAAGGCACCGCACTGCAAAAGTTAGAGTGGTTGCTGCAAGGGGGAAGTGCGAAGCAGCAAGTTCTGAGGAGAGTGTAATGAAGGTAGAGGTGGAACCGAGGTGCCCACTAGTGCAGTAACTAGTGGCACTGTTCTATATCAAGTTATATCCAGCCAGATAAGGCCAACTGTGTCCAGGGACCTGGCACAGGGGTGATCTCCCTGCGAGGGAGAGGGGATCCCACTCCATTGGGAGGGCGTACCCTTTAAAGGGGAGCACGGAGAGATGTGCGGCTGAGCGGCTGACTGTGAGGGGCAGCTGGCCCATATCACCTCTGCAATATAGATGGCTTGTTCAACGAGAACCCCATGGTGTGAGTCTGAAATTACTCTCCTGGGGCAATCACCACCAAGAAGGAGTTCTTCCTCAGGACCCTCTCCCTGCGGACGCATAGAGCCTGATGAAGTGGAGGCACTGCACTGGATATAGGTAGGACTCTCACACACTACCTCAGCTGCCTGTCTGGGTTGACAACCCCCAAAACACCATCATGTGGGAGACTCAGGAGTCCTGTTGCCAACAGGTGCACCACCAGACACGACCATGTAATGGGGGCTGGTTAGACCACACGGGCCAATATCAGATTGGGGGGGTCAGACCTGTAGGCAATACCCGTTACATATGTATTATTTGTTATTTATATGTTTGACACATATTACTACTGTGAAGCTCTTTACATTAATATATAAATAAAGACATACATACATATACTCCTTTTTTCTTGTGTATCCCCCCCAAAACTCTGCAAAATGTTTAATACAAATGTAAGTAATAAAAAAGAATAAGAATAGTATAACGCAGCAGTGTGCAAAGTGGGGGGGGTGCGCCCCCCAGGGAGGCGCAAAACTCGCTGCGGGGGGCACGGGGTTTACAGAGGCCCCCGCACGCTGCGAGAATACATTAATATTAATGCCGGGGGAGCTGCAGGGCCTCTGTGATCTTCTACTTACCTTGTTTCAGATGCTCCTGGTCACGCGTCGCCATGGCAACGTGGCATCAAATGACGCCGCGGGGTCGTGACGTTGCGTTGCCGTGGCAACGTGACGACATGACGCCAGTACGTCTGAGTCAAGGTAAGCAGTGGGGGGTGCGAGGAGAGGGTGACAGACGGCAGGGGGCCACAGGGAAAAAAGGTTGCACGCCCCTGGTATAACGAATGCAATACTATAGTAAAGATTGTACCAAAATGCCAAAAAACATCTGGGATTTCCAAGGCATGAACCATAACAGTCACTACCATAAACCTAAAAATAATACGAGGTGTAATACTTGGAGATCAATTTTTATTTGTGCCTTTGTTATGGATTCCTGCCTTGTCAACATGCTTACTTGTGCAATTAGTTTACAAAAAAGCAACATTTATAAAACAACTTTAACAATGTACAGAGAAAAAACAGGACAGGTAGCGCTAACTATAACAAATGGTAAAATATAATATAAAACCTTAAGTATGGAAAATATCCATACATGAGGGGCTGCCTATGATACAAAACTGACCCCCAGGTCAGAACAGAGTAGAATGGAAGAGAATATGTATCTTAGGCGCCTAATAATATATAGCAAAAGGATATAAAAGCCAAGCCTGTTGGAAGATCTGGAAATGGCTCCAAGTGGTGTATGAAAAGCTTAAAAAAAGAGAAACAAAGTGCATAGCATAATACTGTTTGGTAAGTAGACGGACATACATACAATACAAATAACAAACAGCTGAGAATTCAACAGGTAATAATTAAATTAAATACATATTCTCTTCCAACTTTAACAATGTAGTTAACTTCCTTTAATTAATATAATTGTACTTAAAGCAAACATTGGCCTGTTTTGAGATTTTATTTTTTTTCACACTGTGGGTGCCTGTCAGTCAAGTTTTTCCTATAACCGTAGCCAGCCCTGTCCTTGTTATAAGGTTAATTTAGATAAGGGGGATAAGGCAGGGAATTTACGTATGCAAGCTCCTGTTCAGCATGCAGTGACATTACACAAAGGGAGTACCAAGAGGAAATCAAACCCTTACCCCTCTATCTCAGCTTATCATGTTTACAAACTAACTTCAAATCAAACTATTTTGAGAGTCCAAGGAGAATCTGTGTCTTTTAGTCTATAGCAGTGATCTAATGCCAAATAAAATGGTGTCGTCTTCAATGTACTGTACAGATGTAGCATACGTTATTACCCCAAGGTTAACGCGTGTTAATGCACAAAATTATGCATAAAATAACACATCTTATCTCCTTTCCATTGTTTTCAATAGCACTGCTGTTACATAACAAGCCAGGGGCGACAATAACATCTGCTATATCTGTAATTGGCTTCCTAAAATAAATGTCAATCATTCTTCAAGTGTTAATTTCTCTTTAATTTAAGTGTGGACTTCCAATTCCTTGTGGCTGGTGCATGGTGATCTAATCTTACCAGATGACTGAACGAATATTTTTCAGTGTAGCAACCACCAAGATTTAGGCCCATATTTACTGAATGGTGTAATTCCACAAAACACTCTCTGGCACCTGAAGTGTCCGATGGAAATTCACCGCTTAGTAAACATGGGTGTTATTTTCTTAAATATTGTACTGTGATTGTACTGTCATTCATCGTAGTGTTAGGAGGGACAGCAACTCAGCAACTCCAATAGAGGTGTTGATGTAGAAAGGCAGTGATTTTAACTTGTTTTATCTAAAGGAAAAAGCCATCCCCTGCACCTGGACAGTTTCCCTGGAGAAAACATATATCCTTCTCTATGAGTATCACAGCATGATGTACAGTATGTGTGATGCTCTTAAAGACTGTCCCAGGCATGTGACCTTACATTTTAATTTCTTTCTCTCCAGACACATGAAAGCCAACTTAATTGTAATTTATAATTCAGTATTTCAAGGCAAAAGTGCTGCAATCCTGGTACAGACACTGCACCACACACAGGAATATATCATTGTAAGCAAAGGGATTCTTTTTTTTTTTACAGAATTACACCAGTTTGATAAATAGGCTCCAGCATGGTTACAGGTAAGCGAAGGGTTAAAAAAGGAAGGAGGTAATATTTCTGTAATGCAGCATTAAGGGTCGTACGGTATTGAGCCCTGGGATTCTTTTGTTCCTTCTTATGTATGGCAATGGGAGCATCCTGCTGACACAAGAGGACCCGGTGACGGGAGATAAGAAAACAAATCTTTGCAAGACAGGGTAACAGAACCAACTGTAGCTTTTGATGTCTATGGGCAGTGTTCGACAAACCTATACATTTGCACGCCCCGGGCGAGTGGATTTAACATCATGGCGAGCTCCTATTGGCCCAAGCAGCACACGTGTGGTACTAGGTGGCGAGTAGATTTTTTTGTTCGGCGAGTAGATTTTTTGGTGATTTGTCGACCACTGTCTATGGGGGTCATTTATCAAGGTCTCCACGTTAGAAAATGTGGGCAAAACTGGTGATAAAATGTATCGCTGCAGATTGATCACAATAGTTTGCAAGGGGAATGTTTTACCTTGAGGGGTACAGGAAGGAGGCGTATTTCAGAGAAAGAGGAGTGCTAGAACAAGAGCTCATGCTCGGAGGCTGCAGGGTGGACTGTGAGGTACTACTTCTCAAAGAGTGAAGTGGATTTGTGCAATAGTCTCCCAACAGAGGTGGTAGGGGCTAATACAATAAGGGAATAAAAAAAAGGCTCCGGATAGACCTAAGGCTGTCGCAAATATCAATGAAAGCCACAGATTAAATAGGGTTTGAGGTTTACAGTAGAGACGGGCAGATTAGTTGACTGTCAAACTCTGTATCTATGGGGTAATTTAATAATGGGGCTAAAATGTTGTAAAAAAAGCCTGGAGACTTTGATTAAGATAAACATCTATGGGATTTATGCATATCTGTCTCCCGGGTGCAAAACTGGGACAAAAAGTGGCACAGAAGACAGCGCTGGATTGATTTTCTAACTTGGAGAACTTGATAAATGACCCCAATTGACCCCAATAGCCACAGTTGGTTCTGTTACACTGTCTTGCAAAGTGGCACAAAAGACAGCGCTAGGTGGATCGAGGGAAAACTCTAATTGAAAGCAGTAGCTGTTTTTAAGAAATCTGATGCTATTTTCTGTCTTAATTTTGTTGCATGGAGACTTTTATACATAACCCACTATATACATATCAAGGCAGAAGTTTTTTTTTGGGGGGGGGGGGGGGGGACATGTATATGTCAATGAAAGAAAACAACTTTTTGAAAGCATTAGGGTTTTCTTTTCACTTTATACATACTGTAGGATATGTAGAATTGTACATTAATGGTTTAGGTCCGGATATTAGTTTTGCAACTTGCTTACTGTATGAACACACATTTACTGATGTCTAAATAGCACTTAACAAGAATATTACACAGACCTTTGGATGTGCTGATCTAAAGGCACAGTCTCATCTGCTTAATTTTTTTTGCCTCCCCCTTTCCATGTATAGGAAGCAGTAGGTCTCCGTAGATAAAATGAATGCAGTTCAGCTTCTCAGACCTTCTGGTTACTATAAATGTAAAAAGAAAAAATGGGGAGGAGGGCAGCAGAGGGAACTGCTCTATCACAATTGTGCAAAATACCACACCAAGAGAATTACAACCGTTTCACAAATAAAATGCGCTTAAAAAGGGGGCAAAGAGCATATTTTATATCAAAGCGAATTATAATTAAGTTGACTTTCATGTGTCCGGAGTGAAGGAAACTTAAAATGATAGGTCACATGCCACTCTACTGTAGGAACAGTCTTTTGGAAAATCACATTGTCTAGGACTCTGACAGAGCTCTCAGGCATAACACAAGGCTGGGTAGACCCTGAGGCTCTGCTCACAGGCAGACTCCAATTAGGAATAGAAGTGCAAAGGACAATTGGGATTACACTCTATATGGTATAGTGTAATGCAGTTCCAGCCTCTCTCTACAGAAAACCACATTTCATGTTAAGAGGTCATTTTACAATGATTTGCTCATGTCAAAATATTTTTTTTTATCAATAGCCATTCATTAAATTACAGGTCTTGTAATGCACTTGCCAGGGCAAACTGCTATAATTGTCTCATGCTTTCGGCTGCTAATGAATTTATATAGCAATAATATACAGTAGTGTGCCTAAAACGATAATAATACTGATTTATACAACACCCTCACTTTACAGTTGTCATTTTTTGCTTTCACAAGAAAGAACCAGTCACGCTGCAATTTTGAGTAGGTCTTAAATATTTACAACTACTGTCTATCATTTTCTGGGAACTGAAAACCATTATAAAATATTTTGACCTAAAAACCAAGTTATTCTTGTTTTCCTACCATGACTTGCCCCATTGTACTAAACAGGTAACGAATATATTTACTGAAAGTCAATGGTGGTAAGCCATGTGTATATGTGTGTATGTATATATATATATATATATATATATATATATATATATATATATATATATATATATATATATATATATATGTCTAATTGTTCTTTCATATGAATATTACATATGTCAGCTTTATATGTTCATTCAAATCTGTAATCTGACTTTTTTATAGACTTCTAACGACACATAATTTGATTTGCACACAATACAAATACAATGGACTTCAGTTATGAATATGCTAAAGCATTTGAGCAAAATTGATCTGATTATTGACATGGCTTATTTTTTCTATAATTTTTGAATAACCTATTATTTTCATTTGACCAAACTACATTATGTGTCAACTTCCCTTTGGCTCCTCACCTACAAAGTATTGCTATTGCTTCATCCCTCTTCTTCGCTTTTCTGTTATACAGTCCAATGTTGTTTGTATTTCCCAAACAACACATTTGTTTTGCTACTTCTGAGTCACCTCAGCTTATTTATCAAGAATTGTAGTTTAGTCTCTGTTAGTTGATAACTTGTATACTGTACTTGAAGATAACGCACAGTCCCTTCCGTCCATCTCATCGGGAGGTGCATGGCAAGTTTAGTCCTCGATAGCAACCAAAAGCCAGGGTTTTAAGATTTCTCTGATTAATACATCATTTTCTATTTACCTTACTCTAATTATTACTACGATGGCTTTTGGTAGTCCTTCAGGGCTGAACTTGCCCAGCCTTCCCATAGAGAACCTACAGTATATATAGAATCCCACTTCTGTGCTCCACTCTATTATCATTCAGTTTGCATTGTTAAATAACCAGATGATTTCAGATTCTCAATTGAAGAAGTCACTCATGTGACAAAACGCGTCGGACGTCGTGACGCATGACGCACTGACGCACTGATCAGGAAATCGTGTGGAGGAACCTGTAGCAGCTGTGTGAGGGTTTGGAGTTGAATGCTGCCAATTTTACTGAGAGGAGAGAGGGCAAGTGTGCAGTAGTGACGGCTTGTGCTGCTATACAGGAGGCACAGAGAGAAGGAGCAGTTCCTAGTCATATCTGGACTGGATACCACAGCTTCGTGTGAGTGCTGGTCGTCTCTAGGCTGCTTCCATCTACACTGCTGTGGAGAGAACCACTCCCCTTCCTCTCAAGTGGATAAGTATCGGCTCCTACACCTACTCCATTGCAATATATTCTGGCTGCAGTTTCTCTCCCTGATTCCTGAAGGCCAAATAGATTGTCTCCTATGATTGTTTTTTACACATTGAAGTGAGTGCATGTCCTGGCGGCCTCTCTTGTTTTTCAATATATTTCATTTTTATACAGTATTATGCTATGGAGCTGGTGCTTCTTCTTCTCTTTTTTGTTAGATTTCCATGATCTGGCTAGATCATTCTAGAAGCTGCCTACTCCATACTGTGACTGGAACATTTACACCTGGACTTGATTTCATTTTTTTCTATCTTGGACTTACAGCTTGTTCTATATATTTTTTATTGGACACTGAACACTAAAGGTTAAACAATATTTTTATTTTTTCCTTTTTTGTTTTTATTGTGGTTATATATATAAATCATTATATTTATTTTTGATTTTTGCATTCACCTTTCAAATTCACATCACAATTGTCACATTCACTTCTATAGAACGCACTTTATTCTCACACTGTTAGCGCTACTTTTTGTTTCTGTTTACATATATGTATGTATATATCTATATATATATATATATATATATATATATATATATATATATATATATATATATATATATATATATATATATATATATATATGCAAATATAGCTGTATGCTCATCTGCATGTCTTAGGCAGGTCTGCAACCCCACCTTTCCCCATTATCACCCAGCATACAGCACTTCCACTGCAGCAAGGGATTCTGGGAAATGACATGCAAATGAGCACACAGTGTCACTTTTTGCCTCAATAACCATTTTTAACATGGTTCCCTATAGGCTTAAGCTTGCTGCATGGTCACAGCTTTGAGCACAGCCAGGGTTATCCCATAGCCTCTCTTGCATTCCCAGTAAAATCAACCCCACACTGATGAGACCCATCAAGGTCGAAACAGCTGTCTGTGGGTGGTTTTCTGGGTATGCACCTTAACCCTGGCTGTGCTCAAAGCTGTGACCATGCAGCAAGCTTAAGCCTATAGGGAACCATGTTAAAAATGGTTATTGAGGCAAAAAGTGACACTGTGTGCTCATTTGCATGTCATTTCCCAGAATCCCTTGCTGCAGTGGAAGTGCTGTATGCTGGGTGATAATGGGGAAAGGTGGGGTTGCAGACCTGCCTAAGACATGCAGATGAGCATACAGCTATATTTGCATATTTGCTTTCCTGTGGAGGTTTTTTGTCACTTTTTTTACTCACCATAACGTAACTATATATATATATATATATATATATATATATATATATATATATATATATATATATATATATATATATATATATATATATATATATATATTTGTTGTAATATATTGCATCCTTTTTGTAAGTACATGTCTAATTGTTCTTTCATATGAATATTACCAGTGTTCGACAAACCTATACATTTGCTCGCCCCGGGCGAGTGGATTTAACCCCCGGGCGAGTACATATTGGCCCACTTAGCACACGTTTGGTACTAGGTGGCGAGTAGATTTTTTTGTGTGGCGAGTAGATTTTTTGGTGATTTGTCAACCACTGAATATTACAAATGTCAGCTTTATATGTTCATTCAAATCTGTAATCTGACTTTTTTATAGACTTCTAACGACACATAATTTGATTTGCACACAATACAAATACAATGGACTTCAGTTATGAATGTGCTAAAGCATTTGAGCAAAATTGATCTGATTATTGACATTGCTTATTTTTTCTATAACTTTTGAATAACCTATTATTTTCATTGGAACAAACTACATTATGTGTCAACTTCCCTTTGGCTCCTCACCTAGAAAGTATTGCTACTGCTTCTTCCCTCTTCTTCGCTTTTCTGTTATACAGTCCAATGTTGTTTGTATTTCCCAAACAACACATTTGTTTTGAGACTTCTGAGTCACCTCAGCTTATTTATCAAGAATTGTAGTTTAGTCTCTGTTAGTTGACAACTTGTATACTGTGCTTGAAGATAATGCACAGTCCCTTCCGTCCATCTCATCGGGAGGTGCATGGCAAGTTTAGTCCTCGATAGCTACCAAAAGCCAGGGTTTTAAGATTTCTCTGATTAATACATCATTTTCTATTTACCTTACTCTAATTATTACTACGATGGCTTTTGGTAGTCCTCCAGGGCTGAACTTGCCCAGCCTTCCCATAGAGAACCTACAGTATATATAGAATCCCACTTCTGTGCTCCACTCTATTATCATTTAGTTTGCATTGTTAAATAACCAGACGATTTCAGATTCTCAATTGAAGAAGTCACTCATGTGACAAAACGCGTCGGACGTCGTGACACATGACGCACTGACGTCATCGGCTGGACAGGAAATCGTGTGGAGGAACCTGTAGCAGCTGTGTGAGGGTTTGGAGTTGAATGCTGCCGATTTTACTGAGAGGAGAGAGGGCAAGTGTGCAGTAGTGACGGCTTGTGCTGCTATACAGGAGGCACAGAGAGAAGGCGCAGTTCCTAGTCATACCTGGACTGGATACCACAGCTTCGTGTGAGTGCTGGTCGTCTCTAGGCTGCTTCCATCTACACTGCTGTGGAGAGAACCACTCCCCTTCCTCTCAAGTGGATAAGTATCGGCTCCTACACCTACTCCATTGCAATATATTCTGGCTGCAGTTTCTCTCCCTGATTCCTGAAGGCCAAATAGATTGTCTCCTTTGATTGTTTTTTACACATTAAAGTGAGTGCATGTCCTGGCGGCCTCTCTTGTTTTTTAATATATTTAATTTTTATACAGTATTATGCTATGGAGCTGGTGCTTCTCCTTCTCTTTTTTGTTAGATTTCCATGATCTGGCTAGATCATTCTAGAAGCTGCCTACTCCATACTGTGACTGGAACATTTACACCTGGACTTGATTTCATTTTTTTCTATCTTGAACTTACAGCTTGTTCTATATATTTTTTATTGGACACTGAACACTAAAGGTTAAACAATATTTTTATTTTTTCCTTTTTTGTTTTTGTTTTTATTGTGGTTATATATATAAATCATTATATTTATTTTTGATTTTTGCATTCACCTTTCAAATTCACATCACAATTGTCACATTCACTTCTATAGAACGCACTTTATTCTCACACTGTTAGCGCTACTTTTTGTTTCTGTTTACATATATGTATGTATATATATATATATATATATATATATATATATATATATATATTTGTTGTAATATATTGCATCCTTTTTGTAAGTACATGTCTAATTGTTCTTTCATATGAATATTACAAATGTCAGCTTTATATGTTCATTCAAATCTGTAATCTGACTTTTTTATAGACTTCTAACGACACATAATTTGATTTGCACACAATACAAATACAATGGACTTCAGTTATGAATGTGCTAAAGCATTTGAGCAAAATTGATCTGATTATTGACATTGCTTATTTTTTCTTTAACTTTTGAATAACCTATTATTTTCATTTGACCAAACTACATTATGTGTCAACTTCCCTTTGGCTCCTCACCTAGAAAGTATTGCTACTGCTTCATCCCTCTTCTTCGCTTTTCTGTTATACAGTCCAATGTTGTTTGTATTTCCCAAACAACACATTTGTTTTGCTACTTCTGAGTCACCTCAGCTTATTTATCAAGAATTGTAGTTTAGTCTCTGTTAGTTGATAACTTGTATACTGTACTTGAAGATAATGCACAGTCCCTTCCGTCCATCTCATCGGGAGGTGCATGGCAAGTTTAGTCCTCGATAGCTACCAAAAGCCAGGGTTTTAAGATTACTCTGATTAATACATCATTTTCTATTTACCTTACTCTAATTATTACTACGATGGCTTTTGGTAGTCCTTCAGGGCTGCACTTGCCCAGCCTTCCCATAGAGAACCTACAGTATATATAGAATCCCACTTCTGTGCTCCATTCTATTATCATTCAGTTTGCATTGTTAAATAACCAGCCGATTTCAGATTCTCAATTGAATATTGATCAAACATTTTAGATTAGAATCACATTTATACCTTCATTATAATCTTCATTTATAGATTCAGCTGCCCTTGAAATTATATCTCTTCTCCTGTGTCCTAAAGGGCCATTTTCAACAAGGAAATTTACCAACCAAACAAAACCAGGAGAAGAGAAGATAGAGAAACACACCTTCAAGTCACTCCAAGCAATTAATTCATCTGAGATATCTATTCTATATGAATTTATAATATTTCTGATGAAATGTTTGCGTTTTTCAGCGATCAGATCTTTGAGTGTCTTTAGATTTGAGGTTGATGTGTCCAAGATTAAAAATATATATTTTAAAAATCTCTCTGAGCATCAGTTAAAAGTTTTTCTGTTGTCTCTTAAAGACCATTTCTGGGACTCTGTAGCATGTAATATTCAAAAGATCTATAATATCTGTATAATTTAATTTATGAAGAACTTTCCTTTAACGGGTATCACAACTTACAACATATGTACGCTTTTTCAGGACCAATATGACTACTGAACATTTCAAATAATGGCAATTTTTCACAAATGTGATCAAAATAAATTGATTTTTTTTGTTTCTTGATTATGTTCCAGTGCACAAGCTAGCTGGTAATAGTGTCAAACGGCTATTACATAGGGAACACGTATTTATTTATTCAGGAAATGATGTTGATAATAAAACATAATAATAATTTTGTTCCATGTGAGATTTGGATATTGTAGGATTAATGTACGTAAATCTGTGAATTGAACTATGTTGTTCTATATACTGTATGTGGGTAGATCTTTCTTTATTACTTTTATTGTTTAGGGGGAAGATTAATAAATGACTTGTGAGTTAAATATAATTGAATATGGATTTTGATTATATATATCCCTTTCTCAAATAATATTAATATATTTCCAATTTTTACCGACGAGTTTTGGAAAATACAATCTGGTATTATTTATCTTTTATCTGATTTGAATTAATGATTTTTTTTTTAATGTAATTTTAATGAGACGATAGACTGTACATTTCTAAATTGTCTAGTGGTGACATCTGTTTTCTTTTTTACTGCATATTTCCAACTCCCTTACCACCCTTTTAAAACCCTGATAGGACTTTCTGTATTTATAATATCTCCAGTGTGTGACACTGTGCATTAATTATGATTGCTCTACTTCAGTGTTTCAGGTAAAAGGTTTATTATTGTTTCATATAATCCAATAAGTATTTTCACAGAAAGTAGTCAACTATTGAGAAAACCACTATATCCTACACACAGGGGGAAAGCTCGGACAATTGTCTGTCCCCCCCCTCCCACCCCCCCCCCTCCGAACAACCTGTTGCTGCGGCGGGGCCTTCACTCTAATCCCTCCACCTCACCAGTCGGTTGTGGAAGTTTGGATCGCCCTAAAATCAGGCACAACTTCCACATCCACCAACCCAGGACCGGAAGCCTCCCCCCACAAGGTGAAACTCTTGTGGAGGGTGGGGAAGGAAGTGTCTGTGTTATTTTTTTAAGTGCGGAGATAGAGGATTGAGTGTTATATGAGGGGGAGATTGAGTGTCAGAGGAGAGCCATGATTCAATCAATTGAAAAAAAATTCACGTAAGTCAACCTCTCTCCAATATTTTGGTGGTGCATCACCGCATCCTTTTGCTTTTCTCCACTTTTCTGTATCACGTGGATTTGCAAACCGTGTGAACCCTGCAAGGGACTGAAGTTTGTATTCATCTTTCCTGAGGACTCTCAACATGGTAACATACAAGTCATTGTGAGTATCCACTCATTATTATAGACTGAGTCAGTTAAAAATTAGCGTTAGAGAGGAAATCTAGAATAGCAGTGCGCAAAGTGCAGGGATTTTTTTGGGGGGGGTGCGGGCGCTTGCAGAGGCCCAGCGCTCTTCCTCGAGGCATTAAAATTACATGCCGGGGGATCACTTGAGGCCTCTGCAACAGACTTACCGGGGTTCAGATGCGTTGGTGTGACGTGTCGCCACAGCAACGCGGCATCAAATGACGCCATGGTGTCATGCAGAGTGCCATCACACGGCGTCTCCATGGTGACATGACATCACATGACCCCACTGCGCCACCGTGCGAGGTGGGGGGGGCGTGAAAGTGAGCCGAAGCAGGCAGGAGGGCGCAGCTCCAAATGTTTGCGCTCCCCTAATCTAGAACGTCAATCAATGTGCCTGGTTACTGCATATTCTCATAGAGAAAGAGCCAGGTAGGCGTCATCCTCATTTAATAGCCAGCCCTCAAATGTATTTGTGGTTTATGGACACTTTGTAAAGGGTACATCTCTTCCTGATAAGAAATCTACATAAGGAAAGAAAAGGAATATATGATACTTCATCTTTTCTTTCATCAATTTGTGTATTCTTGTACCCTTTTGAGCCCCAGTTCCCCTTTTATTAGGCATCTGTATAATTGGTAAGTAGGAAGAACGTACAGAGACAGTAGGAGGGCATTCTGGTAATTTATTTTATTTATTTATTTATAAAATATTTTACCAGGAAGTAATACATTGAGAGTTACCTCTCGTTTTCAAGTATGTCCTGGGCACAGAGTAAAACAAATAATACATGGTTGCAAGTACAGTTATATAAATTAACAAGGTGTACATTATATACAGAGACATTGCGTGCACAGTTAAAGAAAATATATATTATGAGCGTATGAAACAGTTACAGACCAGATTAAAGTGTGAGACAGCCTTAGATTTGAAAGAACTTAAGCTGGTGGTGGATATGAGAGTCTCTGGTAGGTTGTTCCAGTTTTGGGGTGCACGGAAGGAGAAGGAGGAACGTCCGGATACTTTGTTGAGCCTTGGGACCATGAATAGTCTTTTGGAGTCTGATCTCAGGTGATAGGTGCTGTATGTGGTAGGGGTGAGGAGCTTGTTCAGGTAGCTGGGTAGCTTGCCCAGAAAGTATTTGAGGGTGAGACAGGAAAGGTGAACTTTGCGCCTAGACTCTAGTGATGACCAATCTAGTTCTTTGAGCATTTCGCAGTGATGTGTGTTATAGTTGCACTGGAGAACAAAATGACAAATTGAATTGTAGAGGGTGTCAAGTTTGCTAAGGTGGGTTTGAGGAGCCGAGCCATATACTATGTCTCCATAGTCAATAATTGGCATTAGCATCTGCTGTGCAATACGCTTTCTGACCAGGAGACTTAGGGAGGATTTGTTCCTGTAAAGTACCCCTAGTTTGGCATAGGTCTTGGTTGTCAGGGTATCAATGTGCATCCCGAATGTTAAGTGGGAGTCAAACCATAAGCCCAGGTATTTAAAACTAGTGACAGGTGTTAGGGTGGTGTTAGCGTTGGTTCTAATCAGGAGCTCAGTCACTGGAAGCTTTACAAATTTAGTCTTGGTCCCAAATACCATTGTTACAGTCTTGTCAGTGTTTAAAAACAGTTTGTTTTGGGAAATCCGGTTTTCGAGTCTCAAAAAGTCAGACTGAAGTATGTGTTTAAGGTCAGAGAGGCTATGGCTGTGTGCATATAGGATTGTGTCATCTGCATACATGTGTATTGAGGCTTCCTTACAAGCTGTGGGAAGATCATTAATGAACACTGAGAAGAGTAGGGGCCCCAGAACAGAGCCTTGCGGGACACCACAGGTGATATCCAGGGGGTTGGAGTTAGAGCCTGAGATGGACACATGTTGGGATCTTCCTGATAGGTAGGACTGAAACCAGTTTAAAGCATGTTTCCCTATTCCAGAGCTCTGGAGTTTGTTAAGCAGGATAACATGATCAACTGTATCAAAAGCCTTTGCAAAATCTAGGAATACTGTACCAGTGAGTTGTCCCCGTTCCATTCCACACTGGATTTCATTGCAAACTTTTAGCAGGGTAGTTACGGTGGAGTGTTTGGGACAAAACCCAGACTGGAATTGGCTAGGGATATTTGTCTTGGTGTAGAAATCGCTTAATTGGGAGTGGACACATTTTTCCATTACTTTGGATAGAATTGGGAGAAGTGAGATTGGCCTGTAGTTTGAGACAGTGTTTTTGTCCCCACTTTTGAAGATTGGGACAACTCTGGCAGTTTTCCAGGTCTTAGGGATATGGCCTGCAGACAGGATAGAGTTGACTATGGACGCAATTGGTTTGACAATGGCTGGGGCACCAAGTCGTAGGAACCTAGATTGTAGTAAGTCGGGTCCACATAGGCTGCTTAGTTTTAGTTTGAGGAGTGCTTGTGTAATCTCCTCTTCAGATACTGGGCTAAATTGAAAATTGTGGGCAGTGTTGGGAGGGGGTGGGACTGTAGGGATACTCCCAGGATGAGATTCATGTTTGGGGTTTGTGCTGCGTTTCGCTAATAAGTTAGTGGCACACCCCACAAAGTAATCATTGAATGCATTTTCAATGTCAGTGGGGTTTGTCAGAGTAATATCCCCCTTAGTGATATTACTTGGTTGTTGATGGTTAGGAGGCTGGAATATATTGTTGATAACCTTCCAGAAGTTAGCTGGGTTTGATGTATTTTGGTGGAGATTGTCAGCGTAATATTGTACTTTTGCATGCCTTGTTTGCCTTGTGCACATGTTCCGCATGCATCTGTAGTGATTGAGATCCTTGGTAGTGCCAGTTACTTTGTAGCTTTTCCACAAGGCATCCCTGAACTGGTAGAGTGCTATAAGGTCAGGTGTAACGCATGGAAGGTGGGCCCCCCGTACCCTTATTTTGCGTAGTGGAGCATGGGTATCGCAGATTTTTAAGAACTCGGATTGGAAATAGTCGAGCGCAGAATCGGGGTCGGGAATTAAATCGATTCTGTGCCATGGGCAGTTGGTAAGGTCATCCAGAAACTGTTGTGGGTTAAAGTTTTTAAATGTTCTAGTGAGGAGAACTTTAGGGCTTGAATGGGGCGGTTTAATTTTCCTTACACAGTACACTATTGCATGGTCACTGAAAATATCAGGAAGGATGCCAGAGGATTGGATTCTGCTGGGGTTTGAGGAGAGAATCCAGTCTAGCAAGGAATGGTTGTGCGATTTCAGATTTATCCGTGTGGGTTGGGAAATGAGTTGCGATAGGTTAAGTGACTTGAGTTGTATCTGGATTTTGTGGTTTTTAGGGTCAAGCCAATTGAAGTTGAAATCCCCAAGAACTAGCAGCTCACTCTTCTCATTCAGAGAGGAAATGGAGCCAAGAAATTGGGTGATATCAGTCAAGGATTGTAGAGGGGCTTTAGGGGGGCGGTAGATGCCAGCAAGCAAGATGGGCTTAGAAAAGGGTAGGCAGATTTTGCCAACTAGAGTTTCAAAAGAGGGTGGACTTGGTGGGCAATTTAACAGTGTAAATTGTAAGGTGTCTGCAATATAAAATAACACCCCTCCTCCTCTCTTTGACCTATCTCTCCTAAAAATGGAGTATCCCTGAATGGCGATATTTGCATCAGGGGTTTTAGGGGATAGCCATGTTTCTGTAAGAATGATGGCTTTGGGTTTATGCATAAGGCACCATGCCCTTAGTTCATCCAGTTTGGGCAGCAGGCTCCGGATGTTTATATGGGCGACAGATAGCCCTTTTTGGAATTTAAAGGTGGAATTCTCAGGGGCATGGGACAGAGCTGAAATGGGAGGACCTGAGTTAGGTTCAATATCACCTGCTACAGAGAGTAATAGTATGAGTAGAAATTTGGGTAGTTGTTTGCAAGTTGTAGATTTGTGATGTTTGCCATTTGAGTGAGCAGTGGTTGGTGTGCTGGTTTTTAGAGTTCTCCACCAACATTCAGTAGATAGTGCAAGGCTTTTGAGTAGTCCAGGGTGTATGGTGATGTTGGGTGTGGGTCAGGATGGAGGAGTTTGTAGTGGATAGAGGGAATAACATCTCCATGAGGCCAGGAGAAAGAAAAAAATTAAAATACATAGCAGGTTCATGTTGCCAGAGGTAGGCAGTGCTGCAAGGAGCTGTTGTGAGCAGAGTGAGTGTGAGCAGACTAAACAGCAGGTGTGTGCCTGTTCCTTGTCAAATGTTTAGCTGTATTGCAATGCTAGAGTCAATTCAGGGTTTCAGTGTATTGTGCAGTCAGTTTTGGGAGAGACTGCAGTGAATAAGTTGTAAAGGGGTGGGGGGTTGAAATATGCAGGTTAGCAAGCATGGGATCATAGTGTGATCTGAATAGCTTACCGTTTGTTGTCTTGAGTAAAAGAGTTTGCAGATAGAAGCAGTCCCCAGTCACCTCTAGTCAAACTGTAGTCTAACTGTATTTATCACTTAAAAACCTCACTTTAAATGCCTCACTGTCTAATGCCTAATGCAGTTCCAGTACCTCTGCATGGGGCCAAACTTTTGTATCCTGTCTATAGTATTAGCCACGGTGCTACTTATATGCTTCTTTAAGCAAGTGTGTCTTAAGGTGGGTCTTAAAGGTGGATAGGGAGGGTGCTAGTCGGGTATTAAAGGGAAGGGAATCCCAGAGGTGTGGGGCACTCAGTGAGAAAGGTTTAAGGCGGGAGTGGGCTTCAGATACAAAGGGGTAGAGAGAAGACATCCTTGAGCGGAACGCAAGAGTCGGGTTGGTGTATAGCGAGAAATTAGGGCTGAGATGTAAGTAGGGGCAGAAGACTGTAAAGCTTTAAAAGTGAGGAGGAGAATTGAGTGTGAGACGCGGGATTTGATAGGAAGCCAGGAGAGGGATTTCAGAAGGGGAGACGCTAAGACAGATTTAGGAAAGAGTAGAGTGATTCTGGCAGCAGCGTTTAGGATAGATTGTAGGGAAGACAGGTGATAGGCAGGAAGGCTGGACAGCAGGAGGTTACAGTAATCGAGACGGGAGAGAATGAGGGCCTGAGTCAGACTTTTAGCAGTCGAGCAACAGAGGAAAGGACATATCTTTGTAATATTGCGGAGGAAAAAGCGACATAATTCAGATACGTTTTGAAAAACATGATGGTGCTGGTGGAAGCATCTCCCCCTGCATGGACAATTACAAGTCATTTTTAAAATTAATTCATTTTATTTATTAATTATATTTTTAACTCTCTCACCTTTTCCGGCTGCGGCGTCTCCCCCTGCATGGTCCCATCAATATGCAAATGGCATCACGTTGTCATAACAATGTGACGCTGCATGGTGCCGCTATGTCACGTGATATCCAATTGTCATGGCAACGTGATGCCATTCGACGTCGCGGAGCCATGTTGATGGGACCATGCAGGGGGAGATGTCGCTGCCAGAGAAGGTAAGAGAGTTAAATATATAATTAGTAAATAAAATAAATAAAGTCAAAAAATGAAATGTAATTAGAAAAAAGTCTCTGGGTTAGCCTTCAACAGAAGGTGGCAACCCTGGACACAGAGAAATAAAGTGGCTTGCTAAGGTCAATGAGAGCTGACACCGGGATTTGAACCAGGTTCCCCTGCCCAAATGGATGTTGTATTTTTCTGCATACTTTGTATGTATGATATATTCACTGTATATGACATGTGTACATAAAAATAGAAAAGCTGCTTCCAGATCGGACCCACCACCGCGTTAATCTTCTGGTGCCGGGGCAGCTGTGGTTACGGTCGTGCAGCTTCCCCCGGTGACAGAGACAATAAGTCCTGCTACATCTTTTTATACACGGTTTTGATATTGGTTTATAACTAGCGTTACTTTGTACAATTTTTGTCTGTATCGTTTTCCCCTGCTTCAAAGTCAGTATCATTGTTTTCAGAATTAGTGCCTTTAGTTTCTGAGCCACTCCTACAATAAAATACAATGTAGGCATCAAGCACCAACTATCCCTATAAGATGTATACATTCTTTAAATGCCATACTTAACAATTAGATTTGTATACTCCCTTTAGTTAGTAATTGTTTTTCTAAGACACCGACTTTGCCTATTACAGATAAATCTTATTATTATTCTGCATAACCTATTACATTCAAATAGTATTTGTTTGATGTCTGTCAGTAGAGAGCAATGCTTTTGCCAAACCCCAGCTGATAGATTTTAATTATTTCTTCTATTTTGTTAATATCAAATTCGTTAGAATAGATGGCTCTAGAGTTGAAACCTGGTAATACACTCCTAGCCCAGATCCACCAAAGGGTGCTAACATTAAGCACTCCTTTATTCACCAGCAACAAAGGAAAGGGCTCTTTACAGTAAGGGAAGTTAAAATGTGGAATTCATTACCCATGGAGACTGTGATGACAGATACAATAGACCTCTTCAATAAAAGGTTGGACATATTTTTTAGAAAGGAATGGTATACAGATATACCAAATAAGTAAACATGGGAAGGATGTTGATGCAGGGAGAAATTTGATTGCCATTATCGGAGTCAGAAAGGAATTTATTGCATAACGTTTCACTGGGGGATTTTGTTTGCCTTCCTCTGGATCAATGAACTGTCAAAACAAATAAAGAATAAGTATCTGTCGTCTAAATTTAACATAGGTCGAACTCGAACATAATGTCATTTTTCAAACTCACCTACTATGTAACTATGTAATATCATACTCCATGTGTTATTTATTTTTTGGTCCAATTTCTAAGAATTTTTGTAATATATTAGGAGCAGTATAATTAATTATAATGTTAATGTGGTTAGTAAAATGTAATTTCAGCACCATGCTCAAATTAAACTACTGGAAAGCATTATGTGGAAAGTATCACTTTCACTTGCCTACTCATTTTTCTTTCTGATTAGCGCTAATTTCAGTTCAGGGAACCCTTTGGCTTCCAAGACACTCTTACCTCCGATATGATCCCCGGTTCGGGAAACAAAATAAATGTTTAAATCTAATGCGGCACATGGGCCAATAAGAAACTCCATCCATCATGGCTTCCTTTTGGCCCGCGAACCCTGGGGGGATTAAAGAACAAGGAAGTAAACAACAGCACCCTAGGAGGTAAGTATCTCATGAGTCAGGTGTCCAAGGACCAAAATGAATGAGGTTCAGCTCCTGGGACCCCTTGCTTCATAACCATTTTTAAAGATAGATAAATAAGATGACCTATTGCAAACCATAACTTACTATAGAAAAGAAAATCTTCAGATTTCAATGTTGAGTCTGCTATGAAAAGGGAGTCTTGGTGTATATAAACAGTCCCAGTCATATCAAAGAAACAAACCCCAGTAAAGGCAACAGAATTCTTTTTTTTCAAATATGGTGCTGCTCTTTTTTTCATACAAAAGAGCTTTGGTTGTCCCCTTCTGTTTTCCTGCAGTTATTTTATTGAAAAGACTTCCCTTTTTGTGGTATCACAATGTACATTATGTGTAATCCTCATTCCCCGGCTCTAAAGGATGTCACATCTGGTAGTTCTGTATAGGGTATATGCTCAGTCTCTCAGGCCATATAGCTGGTGCGGTTAGGTGCCTGCTAGGCATGGCTGAAAGTAGGAATAGGAAAAGGGGCCACAGAAACTTTTATAAAACAAAAACATGTTTATTGAAAACAGTCCAGAAACACTGTAAAGTACATAGACAGGGACCATGAGGACACAAACACATGGCAAAATAGAAGCTTTAGGGAATCATCCTCCAGTAGGTACCAGGCCTACCCAGAGGAAGTAATTATCTTGGTTACCCGTAGCAAAGGATGGAGAGATATATCTTGCTGAATTCAGTGATGCACCACCTCAATTCAAGTGGGCCAATCCGACATAGATTCAGGTTCCTGATTTAGCAAACCTATTTAAATATACTGCTAAGCTCTTCCATATACATGTACAGATCCTTTCTACAGGCGCTTGCTTAAGAAAAGGTCCAGTTACTAAACTCCAAAATAACAAAGGCTGACATGGTAGCTAGTTGCAGACTACTGTAGTAACACATAAACCTATACACAGGATTTACATGAGTATCTCAGTTAGAACTCTGAAGAACTGGCTTCTACAACACAGGCATGGCTATTTATACCCACATGCTCCCCAGGATGACATCACTGGTAACAAGGTAAAGAGGGAGGGGAAGAACCTGGTGAGTCCACACAGTTAACCACTTCTAGCCATTAACCCCTTAACCAATTATTAGCCAAGCAAGAGGGGGCTACATATGTAATTAGAGAAGGATTCATTTGACCTATACTATTGAACAGTTGCCTAAGCTCACAAACTATAGCATGGGACTGTCACTGCCTAAAAGAGCAAGGTCCCCAGTTTAGCATTGTGTTGTGTATGGGTTTCAGTTATTTTCATGGAAATAAAGACCCACATTTATTTTTAGAACAATATTGTATTACTGCTTTTAGGCAATATTTACTAAGTGCTGCCTTTCCATAAGACACCCCTAGTGTCATCAGATAACCTGCAGGTCATTCAAACAAATGTATTTATTTATTACCAGGAAGTAATACATTGAGAGTTACCTCTCGTTTTCAAGTATGTCCTGTGCCAATATGTCTTTCAGTGCCTGAGTGTGTCTTATGGCATAGCACCACTTATTAAATATGCAGAAAGTGATAGAAGAAACGGCGGTGTAACTGCTGCTGCTGAAGATAAATAGTAACTCAAAAACTGCACTGCAAAGATCTAGGTGCAAAAATGTATTGTAGGCACATTAAAAACAGCCAATAAGGTCACTCTGACACGTTTCACGTGGTATCCCACGCTTAATCTCTGCAGATACTCCTGGGTAGGAGCACGCCGACAGGACCAGGAAATCCCCCAAGGTCAGCAGTGAGTAACTTACCTTACTTCATTCAGTCCTGCACAATACCCAGATTACCACATAAGATATACCTATGTAGGCTAGTGGCATGTTTATGGGAGTGTGTTTTATCATATTGGACATTTGGATTCCTGAGTCTTATGAACTGTCTTTTGCAATGAAGATATTGACAAATTATATTAAAGCATAGTCTGCTCCTGGTTAGCATCACAAGAGGGCCCCCCCCCTCCTCTTTCTTTTTTGTATTTATTAAATATGGCCAGAAATCTTGATCAAATATTGTTTTTAAAATAGAGTAGTTATATCTACAACAGCAAATAATAGAGAGGCAGTCATTCAGATAAAACAGACAAAAGCATTAATGCATTTTAAGACCCATTCGCTTGAACCTGTAATGAGGGTGAAGAAAGTTAAAATTGTGAATAACATACATTAAACTCATGGCTGGAAAATCTTTCGCCTTATTATAATTTATTGCTAATAAGATAACTGTACAGGTCATGTAAAGTGTTTATAGGCACAAATCATGGGCAGCATGTTTTTGTAGCAGAAGACCAGCTACTCGTGGTATGGTGGATGAATGAACAATGTGGATTTTTTGCCAGTTGACCATATCCATTAAAAACAATCCCCAGAGCCAAAAATATATGAAAAGGCATTCACACTATCAATGATACAACAAATACAATGTAACATTTTAAAGGTCATTTAAGAAATGGGACAATCGGATAAGTTCAGTCCCATTGTGTCCATAATTCAGGTTGTATAAAATAAACTTCTTGTTGGTATGCTCCTCCTCCCATTCTGATCCAGTAGGCTCCCCCACCACAACACTATCCACTTTGTCACACTTTATTCTACTGAAGAGTAAGTGTATGCAAAACGCGTTGCTGATGTACCATGCAATGACGGAAGGGACCGCCCAAGATTTTGATTTTATCTCGTTCTTTCTGCTCTGTCTGAACTTTAGATTTCTTAAATTGACCTTATTCAGCATCTTTAGATACTGTAGTAACTAAGCGCTGTTAAAACAGGGAACGCAGCATGACATTACCTAAAACAACATGGGCATTATGTTCCCTGAGTTAACACTGTATCCACAAACTAATTATATGCAAAAATGTATATTGTTAACGCTCTTTATGGGAGAAAACATGGTTAATGTTACGGCAAGTGCCCTAATGGAGCTTAGTGCGTCCTCTAGCCTATGTTCTGTACTAGTATAACAGGCCCACACAACCCCTGTAAGCTCAGATCACAAACCCAGCACACATATCTTTGTGTCAAAAAGGAGTGCTACTGAGATTGTGACCTCATGTATATGTAACCCCTTCTTGCCCAGCCAAGGAGTATTACGTCAAGGTAGTGTTATTTAGACATAAATGCTCAGTGTGGCTGGGTTACCTTTATCAGGGTGCTTGTATCCAGTGGTACTGGGATTGTAACCTCATGTATATAACAAAAGACAAAATGTCCAAATGCTGCATCTAATATGACAAATTATATAGTTAATACTTATCTATTTTTCTTTTCATAAGTGAGGGTCATTTCATTAAATTCTTTGGCCAAAGCGTTTTCAGCGTGCAAACCACGCCAAGGTAGCCCCTCTTTTGCAATGTAGCACAGTAGCTTTTTGTATAGTATGATAAACAGTGAAATCCATCAGCTCACAGCCAGCCAATGTTTATTGTAAATGGACCATATTCAGTGCTTCTTTCGTAGGATCAACTGGCTTACTAACTTACTAACTAACTAAACATGGATGCATGTCCTTGTGTGTGGTTGTGCGTTGCATTTCCTCCTGTGAATAGGAAGAGTATAAAAATTTAAATCTAGCATCAGCAGTTGGAAATTGCCATCACCATTTGAGACTTATGATGTACTGTATGTCAATGGTTTTCAAACCTCTTTTTGAGGACCACCGGCCACACAAGGTTTTAGGAATAACCTGTGCATTTGGAAACTAGTTGAATGCATCAAGTTTGTTTGTGAATACAATTTTGTGTGGTTTTCTCATAAGTTTGGTGTGACTCAGTACACTGAGGGGAGGTTTGCAAACCATTGATATGTTTTTAGACTAATGATGGTAATGACGTCTAAGAATAATTGTACTATTAAGAGGTCAAGAATGAGGTCATGTATCAAAGTCTCCTGGCTTCACAACTGGCTTATGAAGTATCTCACCTTCTTTGTCTTTAGATTATGCAACAAATACTGTAGCAAGAGTATGTTAAACATTATTAATTTTATTTTGCTTCCAGAGGTCTATTTTTATCTAGTGAAGGCATGCATCAGCTAACAATTCTCATGAGTCATTAAGGAACTTTACAGATGTTTACCCATCTCTACCTGAGGCACTGACTGAGATGCAAAGTGTGGTGTTGCATATTGTAGTGAGCTTGCTTGCTGCTGAAAGGGTTAGTCTGAGAACATTTGTAGCCTACTTTGTGAAAAGCATCTGACAGATCATACATAATTACCGTGAATAGTTGAATGTTATCCATCAATTTGAGCTGATCGTCCATCATAAAGGCACACTATAGTCACAGTGCCAAGAGTACTACAGACCATGACTGCTGGATATTAAAAGATCAATGACCTGTAAATAAAGCTTTGGTGCTAGTCTTGGTTAACAATGTTTGATTGTCACACCAGTTTTTAAAGTCGCATTTTTTTCTTTAAGATTAGCACATTTTTTGAGAGATGCAGCAAGGCCGTTTTGGAGCATTTTACATATCTTTCTGGCCAATGTATACAGGTACAGATGTAGGCTTCATTGTTGTGTCTGGTGTGATATGTTGGAATATGTTATGATATTCTGCATCATTCAATGGTATTCTGTAATATCTTCAGTAACACTGGCATAAATTGTGTTTTCTGGGGAAACAATGTCATGCGCTTCATGTACTCCTTGCTCTAATATTTGTTCCATAAGTGCCAGTGTTTGATTTGGAGAGTGTTTCATGAACATATTACATACTGTACAATGGAAAGTATGAGACAAGCACACCAGGGGTAAGTAGCACCATATACAGTGGCGAGAAAAAGTTTATGAACTACATAGAATTTGCACATATTTCAAACCTAAAAATGTTTTAGATCTTAATCTAAGTCCTAATAATAAATAAAGATAAACTGATCACACAAATGACACAAAAACATGATACCTTTTCAACATTTATTTATCCACAAATGATTCAACATTGAAAAAGTATGTGAACCTTTAGATTCAGTACCAGGTGGCACCCCCTTGAGCAGCAATGATTTCAACTAAGCGATTCCTGTAACTGCTGGTCAGTCTCTCACATGTGTTTTGAGGAATGTTGGCCCATTCTTCCTTACTGTTACGCCGGTGCTGCCCGCAGACCAGACCCATCCCCTGTGCTGAGGTGGGATGTAGGGATACACGCACCCGCAGCAAAGGGAGCGCGTCCGGAGTGTGGTGTTAGTGTTGCCAGGCCAGGTATAGTAATGAAGACAATACTTGCCGGTACCGGTAGTAGAGGAGGAGTAGTTATTGCCGTTGCCAAGATCAGGGATAGGAGAGTTGCGGATGATCGAAGGTTTAAGCCGTGTTACAGGAGATGCCAGAAGTCACGAAGTCCAAGTAGAGCCGAAGTCGAGAGCCAGAGGGGCTAGTCGTCCAATCCGTGTCAATACCTGAGGAGTCACTGAGAGAGTAATCAAATGCTTCCATACAGAACTATGTCGAGCGACGATTGATGGGAAGCACAGGCATAATAAAGCTGGGCAGGCTAATGGGAAACGGGGGCAGGCCTGGAGGACTGCAAGGAGTCCTCCCTGATAGGAGGGAGGTGTTACAGCCCAGCTGAGTGTAATCATTGATTTGCATGGAACTGTGTGATGCTTGGGGGCGACGCCTCACTGCAGGAGCAGTGGTTAAAGGGGCTCTGTTAGGCGTGTGCTCTGTAAGCTGGGAATGCATGCACATAACGTCTGAGGCTGGCGTGCGTGTAGGTGTGCGTGCAGGAGGGCGTGGGCGCGCCCGGCGCTGAGCAGAGGAATCGCTGAGGGGAGTGATCCCGCGACGGCGGCAGGGGCGAGGAGCCATGGAGGACGGTAAGGCAGGATTGTTTTGTGGGTCCAGGGGCTCCCTGCGGAGAGGAGGTGCTCTGTGTGGGAAGCGAGGAGAACGCCGATTCCTGACACTTACAGAACTGCTTCAACTCAGTGACATTTGAGGGCTTCCTTGCATGGACAGCTTGCTTTAGATCCTGCCACAACATTTTGATTGGGTTTAGGTCCGGATTTTGACTAAGCCATTCTAAAACACGGAATTTCTTCTTCTGTAGACATTTTTTTTGTAGATCTGCTTGTATGTTAAGGATCATTGTCTTGCTGCATGACCCACTTTCACTTCAGCTTCAGCTCACGGATGGATGGCCTGTATAAGGGATCTGTCGGTATACTAAGATGGCTGACAGACAAGGTCATATCATGCCCCTTGTAAGATGGCTGCTGACAGGAAGTCAGCCTCTTTCTGGTCCTCAGTACCTTGTTCCTGTCTTGCTCTGCCTTTGTTCCTGTGTTTGCCTTGCCTGTGTTTGGACTACTACTCTTGCCTGCCACCTGTCTCCTGTCTCAACCCCTGAACTGGACCCGATCCCGGAACCGGACCTGACTACCCCTGCATCCCAGTGTGTTTGACAATAAATTATTTATTCTGACTCTTTCTGAATGCCAAATTATTATGTGACAATGTTCCACCATATCTACCTATCTGCCAAAGATGGATATGCCCCAAATAAGCAATATTGGAGTTTTGCTTAATTTTTCATTCCGATGGTGTTTTCTGTGATGGGCTTCACTATGTGTCTTGGCAGGATAACTGCACACATTTTAAGTAATAAACACCACCCGCCACCCCCACCCCCCACCACCACCACCCCCCCCCAATGAAGGGGTTAACTACCAGTGCCATGTTTATTGTGTTAGCGGGGATAGGTGAAGGTGATATGTGGCCCTTGGTGGGTTTTTAGGCCTTGCAGGGGGTTGCAGGTGGAGTTAACCCCTTCCTTACCTTTGAGGTTAATACTGCTAAGGTCATGAAGGGGTTAACCCTTCCCATTACCAACCTGGTAGGTATAAACAATCACCAAGGGGCAAATACCAACTACACCCATCCTCACTACCCACAATAAACATTACAGCCAATGAAATTCAGGACAATCCCATTGGTTCCTGTACCAAGTGATATGTTACATTCTAAAAAGGATGTGACATCACTTGGTATAGGAAACAATGGGATTGTCTGCAATCCCATTGGCTGTAATACCATGCATGCATGTACATCAGCCATGTGATTATAAGGATGTGACGTACCTCCCATGGAGATGACGTCACATCCTTAAAAAAATCAAAATAAAAGCCTGTCACATGATACAACATCCAATCGGATTGGAGCTGTACCATCTGACCCTTTTAGCGGAAGATCTCAACGAGGCAACATCCGTTTAGATATAGCATAGCATTGGATTGAAAGAAAAGATAGAAGATAGAACAAAAGAAGAAAATAATTATAGAAGAAGTTGCAAGAAGATTAAAAAAAAGATTCTCTTTGTACCTGATGCTGATCTTCAAGGTGTATGGAGTTGGATTGCGGGTGATGACGTCGCGGGTCGAGAGCTTGCAGATACGCCGGGTTTCTGCGGGTGAAGACTTCAAACGGTAAGATAAATATTGAATGTATGTAATTGTCTTTTTTCAGGTTTTTTGATTGTATTGATTATTTTTTATGTTTTAGCTTGCCCATTGACTGATAATGTATGAATTTGTGCCCCTTTATGGTACAGATAAATACAGTGACAGGCAATACGTTTTTTGGCAAATGCTTGTTTTCAATGGATTGTTATTTTTTCTATTTCTGTTTATTGTTTGGATTAAATTGTTTGGAATTGGATGTCTTGTTTTTAGTACATTTTAGGATTGGTTAGCGTTTTAAATACATTAATTGTTTTGTTGGCTAGTGTTTTAAATTAATTAATTGTTTTGTTGGCTAGTGATTTAAATTCATTAATTGTTTTGTTGGCTAGTGCTTTTATTTATTTAATTGATTGGTTGGCTAGTGGTTTTATTTCTTGAATAGTTTGCTTGGATAGGTGTTTATTTAATTGTATTATTATGTTTTGGAATAACATAATTTTAATTATTTAGCTGTTTTAGTGATAGATACATTTTAGTGATGTGTACTATTAGGCTATTTAGTTCTTTTATTGTTGGGGTGTTTAGGTGCTTACGTATTTATTTTATTATTGTGTATTTTTGGCCTTCAGGATTTGTATTACATTGACCATTGAGTGCTATAGTGGCTTATCATGCCCATATTATATGGGTATGGTATACCACTGTGCCAATCAATGGGTAGAGGGTGGGTATAGTGGCCCTTGGGTGGGTGGTTAGGCCTCCCGGGTGGTTAGGGGGGGAGGATGGGTTTACCCCTTAATTACTATTGCAGTTATTAATCGCTAAAGTGATTAAGAGATTAGGGGCAATTAGATTGTATTTTTTCATATACTCTTGTTGGCAACGGAGGACATGTACCTGGAGTATGCTGACGAGGATGTCCTTCATGATGGCAGGGGTAAGTAGAAAGTATTATTTACTTTATTTATGCTGGCTGGCCAATGTTTGCTTTTATAACGGGCAAATAAGCTATTATCCATATCTGGATAATAGTTATTTTGCCCATTAATGTACTGTATGTGTTGTGGGGGGTTGTTGGGGGAAGAGGAGGTGGGTAGTAGGGTTGTTGTGTTTATTTTTGTTTCTTGCGGTAGAGGGATTAGGTGAATGGGGTAGTAGCCCCAAGGGTGGGTTTTTAGGCATTCCGGGGGTAGCGGGACTGGTTAACCTGTTCATTACAAAGCGGTTCCCACCCCATAATTGGGCTTGAATCTCGGGAAGCAGGGGGTCCCGTACCTGAAATCAACACGGTTCTGCTCCGGAGACCCCCTGCTCATCTACACTAGTATTTACATTTATATTAAAATCTTGCGATCGCTGAAGAGATATGTGCAGGGAGAGGCGGCACTCTCTGTACAGCTCTCTCTGCAGCTGCAACAATTCGCCGGGTGAGTCCTTTTTTAGAGAGGCGGTCATCACGTCGCTGGATACTCGCCCATTTTGGGAATTTTGCTATCACAGGTAATTGAGGCTTTCTGAATACCGTGATAGCAACTCTCAAAAAACTGGCAGCGTAACCGGCCCAGCGATTTTTTTTCATGAAGCCTTATATTATATGCACCTATATCTTAAACATGAGGGATCTCCATTGTGTGTCAATTTAAAATGTTTTGGGACACTATGGGTTAATAGTTCCTTTTTAATGTTCCCAATGTGCAGGTCAAGTTGTGCGTCCAACATACTGGAGCCCACACAAATACTCCACAAGGTAAATAAGATTACTAGTTTTACAGTTAGAAAACTGTTCATTTTTAAACCATTACGATTTAAAACATAATTTATCATTTCACTCATAGATACAGGCCTGGCAAGAATAACATTTAAAAAAATCCTTTGGTTTTATGGGTATCCAGCTTTCTTTATCTTCTTTTATAGTTTTAAACGCACTTGGTACAAGTTTCGTTTTAAGGTTATTAGCCTTCTTAAATATTACATGTGGACGATCTGTTATTGTTAATGACCTAAAATTGGGTCTTTCTTTAAAATGGGCCAATATTTCCGAATGATTTGTTTAATTGATTTTGCATCATTGTTATATTGCGTAATAAAAGTAGTCTTTATAAGTTAAAGAAAGCTGGATACCCATAAACCAAAGATTTAAAAGAAAATGTTATTCTTGCATTGTTGTTAATAAAATAATTGTGTTATTAAGATTTGTAATTGAGTATTAGCCAGAGGGATTAATATAGGCAGTCTACTAACACAATAATCACAGACTTCTGACAAAGCCACATGGCGAAACACGTAGAGTTTGGAGCCGAAATTTGAGCCAGCATCACAGTGCAGAGAAGAGGGAGGCGAACGGAGGTCTGCACAGCTCTTCCAGTCCAAGTCAACTCGCATCTCGCGAGACCTCGTGATGTCACAATCAGAAAGTGAATGCCGGATGAGTGTGCCAGCGTTCCCTGGCGTTCCCCTGAGCCATGAGCAGAGGGAGAGAGACACACAAGATCGTGGACTGCATAAGGACCTGCCAAATAATATCCCCACAGACCCCTGTGCATTGCCCATTGAACTTTAAAAATGGGTGTGATTATTGAAGATCTACATGTCATATAAATTTATCTGTACAATCTACACTATTGGATTTTCTCTTTTCTCCATCTATGAAACCCTGGAGGAACACCCCTGCTTGCTGTTCATGAGGAAGGTTTTTAAAGAGAACACCACACTACTGTACTTATCGTTTACAATATCTTTATTCTATATTATACTATTTCAAATGTTATATTTCACTTAGCGCTCCCCTTATTTTCACACAGTGAAACGTCAAGATGAGTCTAATTTCGGGGCTTCTGCCCTCTAGGGTTATGTCCTGATATTTGTCTATCACTGTCCCTTAGCTATTTAACATTGCTATGCTTTTTTGTCTGGGAAAAGAACAATTATTTTATTTAAAGTTTAGCCAAAGAGTATAAAAGCATCAATAACTCTCTACCGGTAGCTAGCAAATATATGGTACCAGCAGGGCCATAGACAGATTGCCCGGGTCTCAGGACTAGAGTTATGACTGCCCCCCCTGACGGCAGTCTTGTGAGCCCCCCCATTTAACGCCCGTCCTCTTTCCCCCCGTTCCCATGTATTTCTCTCCCCTCCATATCACTCTTACCCCCTCTATTCCTAACTTACACCCTCACTCTTCTCTTATACCCCTCTCTCTTCTCACTCTCCCCCCTCCATCAATTACTGCCTCCCTCCCTCCCTGTCCCACACTGGGCCTCTCTCACTGTCCTGCACCGGTCCTCCCTCACTGTTCCACACCGGGCCTCTCTCCCTCACGCCAGTCCTCTTGCCGTCATCAAGGAAAGGCCCTGCGGGGGACAGTGAGGGAGTCTGCAACTGGGGAGAGTCAGGGCCCGCCAACCGCACAAAGCAGTTGGGCCTGACCTGGACAGGCCAAACATTTGTGCGCTACTGCCGGTCTTCTCATTGCTGCTAGACCCGGCTCTCCCCTTCACTGACACTGTCCCATGCCGAGCCTCTGACGCTGGCGTGCGCAGGGCCTGTCTGCTACTGGTGTGCACTGGAATCTGGGCCCAGCTTTCTTCTGGTACGCACCGATGCCAGAGAAGCCCAGCATGGTCAGTGAGGGAAGTCCACTTCTGGGGAAAGCCGGGAGCCAGGCGGCAACAAGAGGACCAGCAGCCAGACAAAGAGGTCAAAGTTCAAAGTTGGCCAGAGGTCGGGGCCAACTTCCAATGCCAGCCGCCCCACAGCCACAGGGCCCAGAACATTTGTCTTGGCTCTCCCCCTGTCGGCGACTTGGGTACCAGAGCCATCATATTCCAGATTGCTTCCCGGTCGGACACATACTCAATGTAATAGACCCCTTGCTAACCATTTACCCTTTAGTTGCTAACCATTTATTCCCCATGACAGCCAATTCTGGTCATGGTATACATACTTATAAGGTACATTGCTGTATTTAGATTGAGGTAATTAGGTTAGAATTCATTTTATGGAAAACAAATACACAAATCCTGGACTCCTCCCAAATTGGTTAGCGATTTATGACTGAAGTTCTACATTTGATCCTAAGTCTAATAACAAAGGAGTCATTAAGTTACGTCCTTTGATCAAAAAGCTATTCAAGCCTGCAAACTCCATCTAGGTAAACTCCATTTCAGCACGTACCTATAATAAATGGATATTATTTCTTATGAAATTACTGAAATGCCTGAAAGTACCTAAAGTGTTAAATGAATGAAGCATAATGCTATCTGTGATTTAGTGCAATTAAAAACTGTCAAAAGCCAGAAACAGGGTTCCCATGGCATTATGAAGGAAATTGTAGGATGCACTGGTTCCTTTTTGAAAAGTAATAATATATACACACGTCTCATATTAATGTCAATCATAGACACTCACCACCTCTTCAGTAGAGAGTGAACGTCAGACTGTCACAATAATATAAGGAGATAACCGGTGCTTCAGATTAATTGTGTCCATATAATGACATAAAAACTCCTCAATAGGACTCCAGTTAGATTCTTGAAAATAACAGCATCCCATAGCCAGGGAGTGGGGAACTAGTACCTAGTGCCGTCAATGGCATAAGCACAAAAGATAACAGTACAATATTTCTCCACAGACTGAATAATAAGTCCTAAATGTGGAAATAGGGCTGAAACAACTCACTCAGTGGGTATCCATGTATCCTGTCTATCATAGTTATCCATTGGGAAGATCAGACTGCGTGCATAATCTGCCATAGAGGTTGAACAGGCAAAAATAGAAATAGGGCAGAGCACTGCCACAAATAAATCTGGAGGCGTCTCACATTAGAAAAATAAGACGCTTTATTGGATCATTAAAGACCCCTGATACAAAAAAACGCTTACACACCTTGATAAAAGGCGCACGGCCCGAAACGTGTAGGTGAATTTTTTTTGTATCAGGGGTCTTTACTGATCCAATAAAGCTTCTTATTTTTCTAATGTGAGCCTCCTCCAGATTTATTTGTGGCAGTGTTCTGCCCTATTTCTATTTTTGCCTGTTCAGACTGACACAGAAATGTTTTATACCTATTTGCTAATTGGAGAATTGGCAAGGAGCTCAGAACCTTATAGGAGTGGCCAGACACCTCCAAAAAACTATTCAACAAAACAGAATTAGGTGAGCTGAGACGTACCCCTATTACGGAATGTATCAGCAACACTATATAATTCAATACCTTTATGAAGTATGCAGCTAGGAAAGGAATTGACCTTACATTTATGGAAAACATATACACAAATCCTGCTCTCCTCCCAAATTGGCTTGCAATTTATTCGTGGAATTCTTCATTTGATCCTAAGTCTAATAACAAAGGAGTAATTTTGTTGCATCTTTTGATCAAAAAAATGATTCAAGCATGCTAACGCCGTTATTCAGGTTAGCCTTTAATGTCGCCCCTTTACAATTCTCATCTAAGTACTGTATTGACAGCTATTTATAAAACTGTTGTATTGTATCCTCTTCAGAAGACAGAGTATCTCCTCAATTGTTACATTACTACTAACTTACTGTATAAAAATATTACTGTATAACATACCAAATCAAAAAATAATAACCCCTCGGTTGCCATACTGCACACAAAATGTAAAGTTTCATGGATGTGTCGTGACAATTCCCTTATAAAAAATGAGACTATCTGGTTGACTTTGTGTATCTACTGCAGGTCTTCAAGGTCAGGTTCACCCCTTTCTGTGTACTGATTGCATAGTAAAAATGGTAAATGAGGCATGCAGTGGATAGAGATGGAAGCCTACTTGAGGAGCTCTGCTAAAGTGGGACAGCAACTAAGCACAGCACCGACAATTCAGCCATAAAAATAAACTCAGAGTGGTGCATAGGCTTGGGGAATACTGGCACGATGAAGCCTAAGCAAACACCGTGTGAAACCATGCAGGTTTTGCAATTCTTCACCTGTAAGGGAAAAGACGCAAGGGGCTCACCACGTGGTGAGGAACACTCTTCCCCTACCATCATTTTGGAGGACTGTTCCTCTGCCTCTTCAGATCAGGACTCAATAGATCTGCCTCCAGCTCCATCGATGAGCAAGGAGATTCAAGACCTCTTCAGGTCAGAGATCCGGTCAGAGATCAAAAGAGCTCTGCAGGATCTGTATTGTATTTGGTGGGGAAGGTACTGGCCGGAGCACCATATACACCTAATAACACAGGGTTAGTGCAAGGTATGCTTTATGTATTTTAAATCATTTAGCTTTCAGCAAAGGTAAAGTTACACTCTCCAGTTTAAATGTATTGTTGGTAGTTAAAAAAAGGTTTTGATATTTGTATTCTCATGGCTTGCTCAGTCTTGAGATTTTTTCTACATTATTATTCCGTATATTTCTTGTTGCCATCCCTGCTATAGCCTTTGTGGACATCTGCTGTCTGTTTGGGTGTGTGACCTCTCCCCATTTTCTCATCCCTTTTTTTCTTTCTTTTACTCTGTTAAAGGAGACCATATTGTGGGCATGGTTTACCACAGTGACAATCAATGAGTTTGTTGGCATATGTTTGTTTTTATTAAATTGTAATGTATTTTATTTTGTGGTTATTTTTTTTATAGGTTGCCCATTCATTGCCATTGTGACAATCCATGCTCATATTGTGGGCATGGTTTACCACAGTGACAATCAATGAGTTTGTTGGCATATGTTTGTTTTTATTAAATTGTAATGTATTTTATTTTGTGGTTATTTTTTTATAGGTTGCCCATTCATTGCCATTGTGACAATCCATGCTCATATTGTGGGCATGGTTTACCACAGTGAAAATCAATGGGTAGAGGGGGTGGGGGATTGAGGTAGTTTCCCCAGGAAGGGTGGTTAGGTCTCCCGGGTGGGTACCGGGTGGGTTTAAACCCTTAATTACTATAGAAGTTACTAACCGCTAAGGTAATTAAGGGGTTAGTGGCCAGTAGTTAGTTTCTTTTATTTTAATGCTGTTGCCCTTGGAGGATGAGGAGGACAAGGGTGGCCTTCATCCTGGCAGGGGTAAGTACAACTTTAATTTACTATATGCTGGCTGGGTAATGTTTTATTTTTAATGGACAAATGCGCTATTATCCAGATCTGGATAACTGGGATTTGACCATTTTTGTACTGTATATGTTGGGTGGGGAGGTTCTTGGGGGTAGAGGGGTTGGGAAGTAGGGTTCCCATTCATTGCCATTGAGGTTATCTTTGCTCCCATTGAGGGCATAGGAAACCACACTGGCAATCTGTGGGTATATTGGATTGCCTTGGTTGCTGTATTGTATTTTAATGTTTATTGGTGGCAGAGGGAGTGGGTGAAGGTTGGATTTGCCCAGGGTGAGTTGTTAGGCCAACCAGGTGGGTAAAGGGAGAAGTTAACCCCTTCATTACCTTAGTGGTTGTAACCGACAAGGTAATGAAGGGGTTAACTCCTCCCACAACCCGCCTGGTAGGCCTAATTACCCACCCTGGGAAAATCCAACCTACACCCATCCCCTCTACCCCCAACAAACTGGACACTGGTATTTAACCCTTTCATTACCATAGTGGTTTGCCGCTATGGTAATGAAGCCGACCGTAAATGTATTTTTATTACATGGGATGGAAGCAGGGGGTCTCCGGAGCTGATATTAATGTGTGTCAGGTCTGGAGACACCCGGCTTCAATTCGATGTAGTAAGAATAAATGATTTCCATCAGCATCACATCGCGGATTCCATCTCACCACACTTGAGGGGGCGAAATCAGAACCTTTGGGTTGCAGCCGCGATGTGAATCTCGGTGCTACCTGAATAACTCGATATAACGAAAATGCGAGTTTGAGCATTTTGTAACCTCTGCTCGGTTTGTCTGAGCCAGAGCACTACCGATCAGAAAGAAGCAGTTTTCGAGCGAGTTTGCCATGTTATCTGAGCTTTTGGAATAGATACACATGCAAACTCGCTCGAGAAGCGCTCAAAATTGTCTATAAGTCACTTATCGGAGCTACCTGAATAGGCCCCTCTGACTTAAATCACTTTCATTACTGTAGCACTGCTTCCCCCCCCCCCCTGGAAGATCTTGCAAAAGCTACAGGTGTCATGGTGCGTAATAACTGTGAGGGTCCAGGAGAGATGAGCGTCCGCGATGCTAAGGGGAAACAGGACAGGCTTTTGGTGATCCTTCAGGCTCTGCTCATGTTGTCAGGCCTCCAGTCATAGCAGGCTCCGGATGTAATGGACACAGTCCCCACCATGACAGTTCTCAAGCATTCCTCTACCCAATAGACTGTAACTTAGGCAGAGGTATATAAAACAGGATCCTTTATTGCGTTTCCCCAAAGGCGCACAGCCTGAGGCGCAGCCAAAGGGCAGCCAAAGGGTATGAGCTGTTTGCTGACGTTCGCTGATGTCTGGTGATGTAAAAGTGATGTTAAAGCTGCTGTACTTCAATCTAAAACTCACAAGCCTTTTATCCCCTGTACCCATTTTTCCAACTCTATCATTATGTGATTTGACTGTATAACCCCTGTTCTTTAATGTAACCATGTATTTTTTTTATAACTCTGTGCCCAGGACATACTTGGAAACGAGAGGTAACTCTCAATGTATTACTTCCTGGTAAAACATTTTTATAAAAAAATTAATTAATAAATTGCGGCAGCCACTGCAGTTGTTATTACAGTGCATGCATAGGGTTTTCAGGATAGATTCCAGGCCTTTGGATGGTACTGGCCTTCTTGCAATCTTGAGGCCTTGTGTTTTTCTTAGATCTTTTCACCTCAACCCCCTAAGGGGCTGAGAGCATGTCTCACTCCCAGCCGGGAGGAACTAGAACTCTCACTCCAACTGACTATAATTTGGAGTGCCTCCTCCTTAGTGCAGAAGATGAGGGGACCTATGCTGCACCCGGATTGGGTAACTCGCAGACACGCCTAACGTTCACTCCATCCACTCAAGGAAGCTGCATGAGGGGAGGTAAACCTCACAGGATAGCCTGACACTGCCTATAGTTACTGGGACTTACGTGATAGAAGGCAGAAAATATATGTTCAATACCCAACTAGCACCCTCTCTATCCACCTTTAAGACCCACCTTAAGACACACTTGCTTAAAGAAGCATCTGAATCGCACCGTGGATAACACTATATGCATGATACATAAAGCTTGGCCCCCTGCAGACGCACTTACCAAAATGCCCTCCTACTGTCTCTGTACGTTCTTCCTACAAATTAGATTGTAAGATCATTTTAGCAGGGACTTCCAAAAATGTTACTTTTATGTCTGAAGCACTTATTCCCATGATCTGTTATTTGTATTATATTATTTATATGATTGTCACGTGTATCTGTGAAGTGCTATGTACATTAATGGCGCTATATAAATAAAGACATATAATACAATACACTTTTCATTAAGATTTATCTATGCAGAAACAAAACTACCAAAAACATCTAATTTGCATGCACTATCCACATCAAATGTTTGCTCTTTGATGCAGTACAGGCATACCCCAGTTTAAGGACACTCACTTTAAGTACACTCGTGAGAAAGGACATATCGCCCAATGGGCAAACAGCAGCTCGCACATGTGCCTGTCAGCACGTCATGAACAGCAATACCGGCTCCCTACCTGTACGCAAGTGGGGAAACTATACAGCCTGTTACAAATGCGTTATTTAAATCAGTTATGCAGGGAGATCCTGACTGCATTCATTCCACACGGGTAGCAGCCCTAATTGCAAACTGAACTTTATCCATCTAAGGCTAAGGCCCCGCTCCCTCCGTCAGCGCTCCCGCACTGCAGACAGGCGGGGCGCTGACATACACAGACCGCGATATGCGGTCTGTAGGGAGCGGGAGCGGGAGCCGGAGCGGGATGTGGGCGGGAGTGGGAGGCTTGAGTGGGAGGGGGGGCGTGGCTTGAGCGGAGGGACCCACTACTCCCCCCCCTCCCTCCCTGGGCTCGGGCTGGAGCTGCTGATTGAAGTAATCACAAGCAACACACACACACTCATACACACACGCAGGCACTCATACACACACGCAGGCACTCTCTCACAAACACACACACAGAGACAGAGGCAGGCACTCCACACTCCTCCCCGCTCCCCAAAGCCTCTCCTCCTCCCGAAGCCTCCCCTCCTCATTGGCTCACAGTCACACCACGTGATGCGTCGAAGCTAGGGATTACAATTCTCTTGTATCCCCTAGCGGCTGACGCGTCACAGCGTGTAGTGAGCTGTGCAGCCAGGGGGGACCGGGACCGGCTCGGGAGGATTCCCCTGCTGGTGGGGCGCAGCGGGTCCCAGCCCTAAATCTTGTGAGTAGGCTGAATACTCGAGCCAAGATTACATCATATGCCAGATTTCATGTTCTGTATTTTCTGTATTTTCTGTATTTTCTCTTTCTGTATTTTCTCTTTCTCCTTATCCCATACATGCTCCTCCTGGATTGTTTGAAATATATCTTACTCCTTGGAACCCGTGAAACAGGTCCCACTAGAGGGTTTGAGCTGGGTTATTAAATAGCACATATCACTTTTTAATTTCACGTTTATTAATTTATTAATATTTACAACATCTTTGATTAAGTTTACTTTATTTTATTTCAATTTTTATACCACTTTTAAGTTGTTTGCGCCTTTGTTCACTTATTTCACAATATACAAATGCATTATTTACATCAGTTATGCACGTATATGATGATTGCAGTATAGTACATGCATTGATAAGTGGGGAAAATAGTAGAGCTTCACTTTAAAGCTGCAGTTCAGTCTTTTTTTTTTTTTTAATTAATTTTTTTACTTCATTAGTTTCATGTGGGCAATCTCTAATTACCTAAAGAACTGTATAGCTGCCAGTCATTTCGTTCTCCATGTATTGATCGGCAAAATTTGGCAAGATCTTTAGAGATAGCATATGTTTTTCTTCTGCTTCTGCTTCTGTCACTCAGTGGAAGCTCATGAATATTCATGAGCACTCCTGCACTGACATGTGCTAGAGGAAGGGCAGGGCTGACAAAGGGGTGTGCCAGGGCTTGTGACAGGACATGAAGGGGCAGTGCCTTAGCAAATGATTGTTAAAATAGAATACAAGAAAATTGGTCTTTCAAAGTTGTTTTTTAAAAAACAGAAAATGCTAAAAGTATTTTTTCTTACTACAGAACTGATTTATTAAAAAAACACACATGCAGGATATTGACTGAACTGCAGCTTTAAGTACAGTTTCGCTTTATATACATGCTCTGGACCCATTGTGTACGTTAATGCGGAGTATGCCTGTATATCTTTCACCTCCTTCAAACATACAAGATTGTGGATTGATTGTGAATTGAAATCCACAATCTTGCATGCTTGTGGGAGGTGAGATTTACCATGTGAAATACAAGTTTGCATGCATACAGTATTAATAAATAGCAAGTGGTTATTTCTAAAAGCATCTTCCAATCAAACATTGTAAGTGGACAGTAGTTTGTAGGATGCATAAGAATACCAAATTGTGTAAGATTTCTTCATTTGCATATTGCCGGGATTTAAACAGCTGGAATTAAATGGTGAATACGGCAAAAATGCTAATTCACATATTTAAAGGAATGGGCCCCAATGTATGCTGTACAGTGTATTTTTTTCTTATGCTGATTTCACCAGACAAAAGACTTGAACAATAATATTAACCATTGCTTCAAGGGGGGGGAAAAACATGTTCTGATATTTTTTGCTTAGCTGGGTATTGTACAGTAAATACTGCTTCCAAATGGCAGACTGGGAAGATACTGTATGACTTGTACTTTTCAAGAATATTAACAGAAAAGACACTACTATTGTTTATACTTCTACTCCAAGTTAATAATAATAAAAAATGGACATTATAAACATTTACATATTTCTTAGTTTACCTCCCACTGCTAGATGGAATTTCTATACATTTCAAAACAATGCATTGCAGGCCTCTCTGAGAAAGAATTAAAAGCATGTTTCTCTTCTCTCACTTTTTTTTTTTTACCAGTTTCGATTCCCTGGAGAAACAGTTCACATAACTTTTACGGGAAAAACATATGCAGAAGTCCCTCATTTTCTTCACCACTTTACAGTATTGCCAATGAATCGCAGTCAGATTTCGCAGGTGATTCACCAAGCGTTTTCATTTCAGGATGCAAAGACTCCCAGTAAGAGCATGAAATAATGCTTAGGCAGGAGAATGAGAGAACATGGCCGAAAGCTTCACATACTGTGGGCCTCATGCAGAGAGCATCGTTATTTCAAAACTCGCCATTTTTTGTTCAATTTCCCTCAGAAAACGGCATAAAATGGCGAGTTGCGAAAAACGCGCCATTTTTTTATTTCTATGTTTAAAACTCGCCTCGCGGCTGGCGAGAACCTCAATCGCGCCATTTTTAAAACTCTCCGAATGCAGAGAGGTGCGAACGGCAAGTAGCGGCTGTTCGCGCCAAAAAAAGGCGCGATTCTCGCATTTTTGCCGCGCCACGAAAATATGGCAAGATGGCGCTCGCCGCCTATAGTAAAGGGGAAAAAAAAGGCGCGAATTTGTTTTTACACGTTTCTGAAGCGCGCATCTCGCCAATTTAAACTCGCCACACGCATCCATGTTAAACATAGCAGAATTCGCACTTTTCTGCATATGGAGAATAAAACTCTCCAAAAAAGCTACTTTTTATGAAATTCGCCATTTTTAAAATTCTATGCTCTCTGCATGAGGCCCTGTATTTCTATTATTAGCTCTAATCAGCATATCACACAGAATATAGAAACAATAGGAACTGATAATGGATTGCAGGCTTTTATTACTACGAACTTTACAATTACGTTTTGAGCTTTGCAAACTCTACAGTCCTTTTGTATAAACCACCTACAAGCAAACCCAGACCAGTTTGACGGTCTAGCACACATCGTTTAAATTATAAAACAACAGTTAAAATAGTAGAGGAAGTGGTTAATGTCCGATGATCAACAATGTCATAGTTTTTCCAAGATATATTTTTTAGTGGAGCTGTACCTTTAAATGAAGCAGCAAGATTGCTACAGTAACACTATATTCCCCAAAGTCAACATAAGATGAAGAGGTTAAACAAATGCATGCATTTCACAGACAGTACTCTGTATCTAGATGACACGATTAGCCTCTGTACAGATCTGCCTTTCAGCTTCTGGTTTAAATGTCATCCTCACCTGCCCAACTTCCCCAATACAAGTAATAATCCTGTTATTCTATATCTTTTCGTTCAAGCTTATTTGCTTAGTTATTATATTGCGTCATTTCCATGGTGTCCGTATGAATGAAGCCTATCTCAAGTGAGGTTTTAAATGAAGGAAAAGAAACAGCTGCTAGGAGGAAAGCATTATTTTTCATATACTGAGGCTTTGAAAATCTGATGAATGTTCTTCATGCAGCATTTCCAAGATATGTCATTAAAGATTATTCAATTTCTTTTCAGGCTCATAGCAACGCTTTGTTCCCCCCTCTGCAATCACTGAGGGTGAGTCAATGGGCCAAAAGCAGTAAAAAATATATACAGATGCAGCGGCCGTTATCCGATCATTTCTCTGAGCAGTTTTAGTAAAGTCTGCTGTATTCCACACGGTATTTACTCGCTAATCTTCTGTAAAGGCTGTCAATCACACCTCTGTTTACCGTTGCTGATTTCCTTCATTACCGGGATTCTGATTTTGTTTGGGTGCTGTTCTGCGCGTATTCGCCAGATGGCAAAAGTGAATCCCTTTGCATAGACTTTACAGTGGGGAGTAGGTAGTCAATCTGCAGGTGTTTAAAAACTAGATAAAAACAGTGTCCATTACACTGATCCATTGTTAATTGACCTTGGTCACGGAAGACGTTATCAAATGTAGGCGTTCCATAATTAAAATTTCAAAACAGAATGTTGTGGACATTATTCTACATTGCTATGCCTGCTCAATTACTGAATGGACATACAGTACTGTACCACAGTTCCCAAAATGGAGGCTGTGCTCGTCCGTTGTCTTCTAAGTGTCTCTCAGAGTGGAGTTCTTCTCCAGCAGCTCCTCTACTCTCCGGTGATCAGCCGGGCCAACAGTCATCCGAAAATTACAAAAAATGGTTGGAGCATAGAGAGAAAAAAGTGTATTAAACAAACAAACATTCACTTTATTCAGTACACTGCAGCAAGTACACACATGTTTGTTGTGTTATGGGCAATTAGGGGTGTGGTGGCCTATATAAGGCAGCCTCCTTACATGCCCCATTACTTCCTAATGAAGCGCTAGTGTGCGCGAAACGCATTGAGGGGTTGCATAGGTTCTATGGTACATACGTCTTTCCTGGAGTGTGATACCTGCACGATAGAGGGGTCCGGTCAGTTTCCCTACACGTCACTAATTCCAGACAGTGCAATCTCGCGAGAGAGCCCGCCCACCATCCAGCACTGGGCAGACTTCCGCTTCCGGTTTCCGGAACACCGTGGTGATCCGCAGTGGAAAAAGCAAGTCTGGGCAGGGGCAGTGACGGCGTGAGTGACGGACCGTGTGGGATCCCTATCGCGTATGCGGCTATACCAGATTTTAAGTTTTAATTGTACAGTGTACTGAATAAAGTGAATGTTTGTTTAATACACTTTTTTCTCTCTGCGCTCCAACCTTTTTTTGTAACATACAGTACTGTACACTGAACATCATGTCAAGTCCTTATACTAGACCGGACTGCAGTTATGCATGTTTCATGTTTTTCTACAATTACATAGTTACATAGTTACATAGTTACATAGTAGATGAGGTTGAAAAAAGACATAGGTCCATCAAGTTCAACCTATGCTAAATTTAGACAACAGATACTTTATCCTATATCTATACTTACTTATTGATTAATTAATGCTGGAACAGATAAGAAGGTGACTTTGGCAGAGATATATGGCTACATCAATGACAAATATGATTTCTTAAATTTTTTACCAAATCAACGTGGGTAGACGAATTTGATATGGCAAACTTTAACTATTAATGATTGCTTTTTTTTGCACTGCCCCTCCTCCGGGAAGTACCAGAGGTTATTGGTCAGTGCTCCCAGCTTTTGCCAGTATGTTTTGGTTATGCCGACTTCAAAAGGAGACAGGTCGGGTTTAATCCATTTAATACTTGTACTTACCCAACCTGCAATGTGCCACCACCGGCTTACCATTGCAATAACAGGTCGACCATCACTAAAAACATGGTGAAATGCAATCCTTGCTACCTGGCCCCGTCTGACCAGGCACTTGTCAAGTGATGACCAGGCACTTGTCAACTTTAATGCAGACCAAACATGAATGACGCCAGCTTGTACGCACAATACAACTCAGACATTGGCTCATCTTCACCTGGTTGTCAAAGTTTATAATGAAGGTAAATATAATGTACTATACAGTATTAACTTTAATTCCCAATAACACTACAGTATAGTGTATGCCTGCCATAGCCCATCAATGCTTGTACACATGTGCACTAGAGCATGACTTGACGCATGCGCACTAGCAGAACTTATAGCATAATTGTTTTTCTCCAGAAAATAAATGTTGAAATCGAGCATCAAATGATAAGGATGAAGTTCGATGGAACTCTAATATCGCTTTTTTTAAATGTTGCCTTTTTTACTTTTATACAGTCAGTATTACCTACCAGCTTCACGATTTTAAAACTTTGAAACGCTATTATTTTGGACCACACACTATGCACTGTACAGTATATGATCGATACAATTACATGTCATAACCTGTAATAAAATTTCACACCGAGATGTTGCTTGCTTTTATTCCACTTCCTGGTTACTGTATAATGCCTTCACAAATAATGGGACACTGAACTTATCAAAAGAATTATTTAATACTAAGGTTTTCATTTCCATTTCCTGGTTCCATACGCATGCGCATTGGGAACTAGTGTAGAAATCCTTCACTGCCAATCGGACTTAGAAATCCAATGAAATTTTTTTTTCCGAGATGGGCTGCATAATTGTGGGATTTTAAGATAACATTATGTGATGCATTGTATAAATATTTAACACATTTTTACATTTTTAACATCACTACCTTTCTGTTTCTTTATGAGGTGGCATATTGCAGTATTCTCAGACTTGGCATGTGCAATTTATCCCGGGTCGGAAACAAACAAAAAATAATTAATTTTTTTTTGGGGGGGCTATGTATTCAATAAAATCAATCTCAACCTTTGTAGGGCTTGATCTGCTGTTCCTACTGTTAACAGAATTCTTCCCCACACACAGGCAATGAAGTGATACTGTACCTTTTATTACATTTGCAAACAGTTCAAATAGTTGTTTTCTAATCCTTCACGCTCATCTTTGCAATACTCTAAGACAGACCAATTCAGTTGCATCTCACCCCCCCCCCCCAGCCCCACAAAGCACAGACAAAGGTATGGGACTAGCTATCAACACCTCCTCCGGGCCTTGAGAAATGAACACAGAAAGACTAAGATGCTTTCATGATTTGGCTGCTGTTAGAGAAACTTCCATTTCCTGGTTCCACACGCTTGCACATTTGGAACTAGTGTAGAAAGCCTTCACTGCCAATCGGATTTAGAAATCCAACGAGAAAAAAAACAGTAAAGTTACATTTTTTTTTCTCAAGAAGGGCTGAATAATTTTTTGGGAATTTAAGAAAACATGTGATTCGACAGGGAGAGATGGAGCACTACAGGAAAAAACTGCTAGAGAGTGTGTTCCCAATAAAGAGGTTTATTGGATCAGAGCATAGTACACAAAAAATGAGCCCTAGGGCCCCCACCAACGCATTTCGAGCTTCCGCTCTTTCTCAAGATACATTGTTTCCATATTTAATCAATGTTTACATTTTTAACATCACTACCTTCTTATTTCTCTATGAGGTAGCATATTGCAGTATTGTCAGACTTGGCATGTGCAATTTATCCCAGGTCGGGAAGAAAAATATATTTTTTTTTTTGGTAGGGGGGGAGGGGGCACTATGTATTCAATAACAGCAATCTCAACCTTTGTAGGGCTTGGTCTGCTGTTCCTACTGTTAATAGAAATATTTCCCTCACACACAGGCAATGAAGTGATAACTTTTGTTACACAAAGCCTTGTGTAACCCAATGGGAAATATTTTTCTCTATTCTAACTGTATAATGTGCATAAATATTTCACACATGGTCTCTGGTAGTGTTAACTTTTATTAATTTATCAAAGTATTGTTACAGCTGACAACAAGAATACAGTTCACATTCAAAGGGGCCTTTAATTCCATGGGGCTTAGCTGAGTCACCGGGTGTTACAGACTGTGGAAGTCAAGTGCTGTCTGCATCTTCTAAGGGGTTTTTAATTCCATGGGTTTTAGCTTAGTCACCCGGTAAATGACGGTGGATTTATTTTCTCATTGAGAGGGGGGGATTAGGACAAACTATTGACAGTTATTATGCACACAGTACAATAAGCTTGGACATTCCAGTAGTGCTGCTTCTCTTGTGAAAGAAAAAAAATGGCTGTAGGATTAGTGAATAGAAGGACTTGACTGTTTAATACTATTGACAGCCACACAAAATGAATAAACTATTACTTACCATACCTGTAAACTATAATTAATTTTTAGAAATAATAGGTAATACACACGTCGAATACAAATACTGCACATACTGTATATTATATGTTCAATGTGGAGAGTAAACACAGACATAAAATGGTTAACGTTCAATTACCTTTAATATAAGGCTAACATTTAAACAGGTTATTGTGAGTACCATACTTACCTGTACTATACTTACTGTACCTGTGCTAACCTTACTATAGTACAGTACCTTACTACATGCCGGACGCATTCCCATTACACTCTAAAACAACTGGCAAAGCGCTGCTAATAATTATAATTGTCAATGTAGTTGTTGCATTTTTTACAGTCAGTATGTCTCTCCAGAAACTCTTTATTCCTTTTACTAATTCCTCCTTGTTGGATGGTTTCACAACCTTTCTTATATGATCCTTCAGCGCATGCTACACCAGTTCAATAGAGTTAAAATCTGGTGATCTGGCATGGGAGGGGGAAAAAATGGCAAATTAGTTGAAAATATAAAAACAGTATAAAACAATGATAAACAGTTACTGTACACTAGAGCACTTACTCCAGTGACGTCTTAACCCAATTGATCCCGCTCGCAAAAATATAGGCAGAAGAGGCATTATGTTTTGGGTCATTGTCCTTGAAGTACCGGTGACCACCAGATGAGAAATCATGTCTAATATATTTAACAATACGGGTGACAATTTGCTCTTGGAAAAATACTTTATCCATGAATTTTGAACCGAGAAGAAAAAATGATGAAAATACTGAACATTAGGGTACAGAATACACTACAGTAGTACAGTGCATAAGGCTATAGTATATGACTGTGCATTACTTTACCATCAAATATGATTATCCATCCTGGTCCATGTCTAGAGATCGCACTCCTCACATGCATCTTCAGTGGGTGCTTGGGCCGCGGCTTCAGGGATAGGCATTTGTTTTAACAGAATGCAAAACTAGCAAATCTCTCAAGAGCTACAGTTGTCTCGTCAGAAAAGATAACATCCTTAAAAGTTTCGCCACTGTCTATCTTTTGTCATTTTATGCCAGGGTCAAATAGGGGAGGGGCGCGAGGTGCCGAGGAGAGCAGGCAGGGTGCGCACGGGGAAAAGTTTGTGCACCCCTGTTTTAATGTACAGCAATTTCATTCTGAACAAGGTTACATAATGACATGCATGTGCAGAAATGTGATGACACGCATATGCGTTTTAACATGGTTCCATTTTGACATACACGCATGCGCAGAATATACATTTTACATTCGGAAGAAGAAGCGATTTTGTATTATTCATTTTTACTTTATTATCCTGTACAAATAAAACATTTAATTCTTTAAAAATACTTTTTGTTGTGTGTGCTCATATTTTTAATCTTCAAATTACAATTACACACACTTGCAGTACTGTACGGGAATAAAAGACAGATTGCATTGCAATTAGATTTTTAAGACAACAACTCACGATCACCCACTAAGTTTCTCGACGGTATTGCAAACAACTAAAATTAAATTTTCTGCACTCAATCAAAACACTAGTAAACTCGCGTCTTAAAGCGTTAAAATTTCAAGAAATCACTCACCCAGACCGGGTGTACCAAGGAATTCGACCCGCAAAATGATCCGATAACGGCCGCTGCATCTATACTGTTGCATAATAGAACAGTTGAATTTATTTTTGCCATGAAATATTTCATTGCATACTGACATTGCGGAAGTTACGCTCAATAAATCTACAGTATGAAGAAGCAAAAAGCAAGAATCCTTTCTGAATGTTTCCTTGGTGTTTGTTATCTGAATGAAAGCACTGTGACTGGAGATGGGCAAATTTTGGGGGCTGATCAGCCCATACCTTTGTTCCGCTGATCAATCTCAAAAATGGCGATTCATTTGACACAGACGACTGGAAGGATGTTTGGGAATCGGCAACTAAAACCTCTATTTGTACAATCACTAAAGAAAATATATACAAAATTCTATTCCAGTGGTACCTAACCCCGACTAGGCTGAGCCAGATCTTCTCCGGCACACTTCACCTGTGCTGGAGGGGATGTGGTCAAAAGGGGGACATGGCTCACATTTGGTGGTCATGTCCAGAGATTCAGAGATATTGGTTCATGATTCAAAAGTTAATACATGAGACCACGGGACTAAAGATCCCCTTGGACCCCCTGACCTTCGTGCTCGGCAAATCTATTGAAAACATCCCCACGCCACTGGGCAGACTGATCTCTTTGATTCTCACAGCCACCATTCGCCCATCTCTAACTGTGACCATGGTTTATTTGAACAAAAAGTGGCCAATCTTTGTAATTTCCCAGCTGTTTGTTACTTGTAATGTATATGAGGTTAGACCATTGTCTAGAAAATTACAATTACTTTTATTCTCCGAAGCAAGTTAAGTAAAGGAAAAAATAGTTCCTGCTGGAGAGCCAGGTTTTTAGTACAATAAATCTTCTTTCCATTCTATACAGCCATCTATATGTCTTGAAGTGATTTTCACAGCAAAACACAAGTGATTTAAAAAAAAAACCATCATACAGTGGATTGGAACTTCTCTTAACAGCTATTCAGTTATCAAACTGCAAGACAATGGATCTAGGAAACACCGGCAGTACTGTAGAATATCTTCTTGCAATTTATGTATTCACCATGTTTTCTAGTAACTAATAATATATGCACGACAAGCCTGATATTCCAGTGCATTTTCCAAAATGATTGAAATTGAGTAGAAAAATGAAATTCAGTTCCGGCAACTCTTCTTATCCACAGATCAAATCTTCTGGTAAATTCCATATCAGTTTTCAATTTCCCTATTACCATGTAGTTCAGTTTACTTTACACAGTTATAAAGGTTAAGTAAAAACAAGTTAATACAAAGACACTAAACGTGAACTTTCAGTAGTGATTACTTCCCTGAGATTAATATCTCAGAATTGTGCTAATTAATTGCAACACTGCTACTTCATATTTGTGAGTGAAGCATAATATTTACTTATTATCTGAGGTAGCACCATATCCATTGAATTATCTAATATTCTGTTATTAACTGCATTTGTTTCTATTTTAGTTAAATATGGTCCTTGCAAGGCACTTTAGTGCAGCAATACTCTTCAAACTGCATTTATAGCTCTGCTCATAACACAATGCACCCTTGTTCCCCTAATATGCCCCTTCATCTGAGTTTTTCTTCATCAAATGTTCATTTCTACTGGATCAATACAACTACTAGAATTTTGAACTATGTTATGTTAGGTGTTATAAAGGAAACATATTTTACACCCACTAAGGATGAGCATTTTCATGGATTTAAAGAGACAGTTCAAGCGGCACTTAAAAAAAATGTTTTAATATTATCAGAGCAAGAACTCCTAAGGTGTAAGATCTTACATTAATCTGGATATTGGCAGCATAATTGAGGTGTTGTGTAAGAATTTATGGGGGTGCACATGCTCATTTTTAATGCCCTGCAGGACGTGAAAGACAATTGTGCGTTCAGTTTGTTATTAAATCCTTTAACACACAGACACACACACGTGCAAGCGTGTACATGACAAATACATTACAGTTTACATCCTCCTCTTATTTTTCTCTACTTTTCAATGGGCCTGTTAGGCACGTCCACATGCCATTTCTCCTTATTAGCCTTTCCTTAGACTAGCTAATTTTTCAGGCATATTATTTTAAGTTGGTCACATTTTTATTACATAGTTACATAGTATATGAAGTTGAAAAAATAAATATATCCAACCTGTATTTAAAATGTAGATGACAGATACTTATCATATATTTGTATTTATAGTATTTTGATCCAGGGGAGCGCAAACAAAAAAACAGTGAAACATTATACAATGATGTCTCATATGGGGGAAAAAATTCCTTCCTGACTTCAATAATTGGCAATCAGAGTTCTTACTGTATCAATATCCTTCCCATGTGTTCTTATTTGTTATATCCTGTTATACCTTTCCTTTCTAAAAAGATGTCTAATTTTTTTTGGAGATGTCTATTGTATATGCCATCAAAGTCTCATTGGGTAATAAATTCCACATTTTAACTGCCATTACTGTCATGAACCCTTTCCTTTGTTGCTAGTGAAATCTCCTTTCCTCCAACCTCAAGGGACGACCCTGTGTTGTTTGTCCTGCCCTTGGGATGAATAGTCCTTTTGAAAGCTCCTTGTATTAATCCCGAATATATTTGTATATAGTTATCATATCCCCTTTTAGATGCCTGTATTCTAATGTAAACAAATCTAATTTAGCTAGCCTCTCCTCATAAGTTACATTTTCCATTCCCTTTATTAAGTTGGTGGCTCTTCTCTGCACTTTTTCTAGTTCCATAATGTGTCCACAACTGTACTCCATATTTAAGGTGTGGTCTTACTAATGCTTTATAAAGGGGCATACTGTATTATGTTTACTTCCTTTCCATCCATTCCCGTTTAATGCATGATACGATCTTATTTGCAGCTACTGCATGACTTTTGCCACTATTGCTAAGCCTTCTGTCTACAAGCACTCTACTAACCCTTCTCTATCAAGGATTCACCTATTTCTCCCTATTGAATTTGTAAGTCACCTGTTTATTCTTGTTTCCGAAATGCATAACCTTACATTTATCTGTATTAAACCTCATCTGCCATTTACCTGCCCATGTTTTCAGTCTATCCAAGTCCTTCTGGAGATAAATTACATACTGCTCTGATTCTACTACCTTACACAATTTAGTGTCATCAGCAAAGATGGAGACTTTGCTCTCTATGCCAACTTCAAGTTCATTAATAAACAAGTTAAAAAGCCGGGGTCCCAGTACCGATCCCTGAGGTACTCCACTCACAACTTTAGCCCAATCTGACAAAGCTCCATTTATGACAACTCTCTGCTCTATCTTTCAACCAGTTTTCAATCCAGGTGCAAATATTTTTACTGAGGCCAATTTGCTTTATTTTGTACACTAACCTCGTGTGAAACTGTATCAATAGCCTTTGCAAAATCTAAGTAGACCACATCAACTGTAAATTCCTACTTACCTCCTCAAAGAAACTAATACGTTTAGTTTGGCAAGACCTATCCTTCATAAATCCATGCTGACTATTACTAATAATTTTGTTTTCTATTAGGTGTTACTGAATATTATCCCGTACTAAACATTCTACTACCTTACACAATTTAGTGTCATCAGCAATTTGGTTAATAGCATATCCCTACAAACATTTTCTTTGCATATTTACCCCCACTGCTAATTTCTATCCACTAGGTCTCTACATTTTCATAATTACCTTCATAAACATCTTCCCTTATAATGGATTTTAAATCCGGGTTAACATATAAACATACTCCACCTCCTCTTCTATTTGCTTGATCCCTCTGAAAAGGGAATAACCCTCTAAATGAACTGCCCAGTCAGATGTTTCATCCCACCATGTTTCAGTAATGCCTATGATATCATACTGCTCCTTTGTAGCTATTAATTCCAGCTCTCCTATTTTATCTGTCAGGTTTCTTGCATTAGCAATCATGCACTTAAGGTTTTTTACCAGTCTGTACTATTGTTATCTTATCTGCTCCTGCCTTTCTACTCCAGTCCCATTTTACGAAACGTTGACCCCTGAACAAAATTACAAGTTATCTGCGTTATATTATGTTAATTCGCTACCTATCTAGCAACAATAGCTAAGCTACACAAGACAATGCAACAAAAAGGGCAGTCATGGTACAGTACTTGCTTAACATTTCTGCAAACACTGATTTAAATGAAAAACTTGACACTGCATTTTAGATTACTAAATGCACCGACAATTATTAGTTTTGCAGTTGAATGATTTTATTCTAAAAAGTCATAATAAGTGAGATTGCTTATCTTTCACTGTTTTTAGGATAGCACATCAAGAATTCATCAAGCAGATAACATTTGCATATCTAGTGTGCACAGGCTATTTTCAGCATGGTAGTTTTCATACTTGCTGAGAATACTCCCTGTTATCTATATTGCTGTGAAACTTGAATGGGGGTGTAGATCAGGGGTGCGCAAAGTGGGGGACACAAGATTTGTCTGGGGGTGCGGCGGCTGCAGAGGCCCCCCGCTATTCCCCACGGCATTTAAATTAAGTGCCGTGGGATCGTGTGAGGCCCCTGCAGTGTCTCCTACCTTGTCTTCTGTGACGCGTCTTCATGGCAACGCGCCATTAAATGACGCTGCAGGGTCATGTGACTTGACGCGTTGCAATAGCAATGCGCGTCAAATGGTAGCGCGCATCATTTGACACCGGATTTTAGGTGGGGCGGCGCGAACACAGGGGCTGGCAGGCAGGTGGGGCACAGCGCACAAAGTTTGCGCACCCCTGGTCTAGATGATAGAAAATATTGTACATGGATAGTAGTCAATCTCATAATGTGTTTTATAAGGATGAAAAGTTATGATAGATAAAGAATAATTTCAGTTCTAGTGCCACCGTGTATTTATACTACTATTATTATTATTACTGTCCTTTATTTGTAATGCACCACCATATTCTGCAGCACGGTATAGGGGGGTATGGATTGACATCAATTACATAAACTGAAGGGCATACAAATAAGTACAATCAAGAGCAAACAGATACAGAGAGGTAATGAAGGCCCTGCTCCATAGAGCTTACAGTCTAGAGGGAATAAGGGACAATGTTGAAACAACAGGTAAAGTGGCTGCTCATTGTGGAGTGGCATAGGCCTCAGGGTAGACTATGGTCCTGTCACACTGCTGAATGTTTTAGGATTTGGGGGCGTGGATGTTAGGGGGTGCTAGTTAGCATTGAGTTTGGTCCAGTCGCACAGCTCATACCAGTAGGGTTGTTGGGTGGATGTTAGGGGTATGCCAGATAGGCTTCCCAAAAAAGGTGAGTCTTTAGAGAGTGTTTGAATGTCTGAGTATACTAAGGATGCATGTTACTATGTAGCAGTGAATAAATCGACTTCTGTAGACTTTCTATAGTAATTGTGACTTCCATACATTTTACTAAGAATTACTAGTAAACGTTCCATAAATGATTTCGTAATACTATTATGTGATACATTTACTGTACAACAACATAATGCATAACTGGAAATAATAAATGACCAAAGGATAATTTTATGTTTCTATCAGAACAATTATGAACATATTAAATACAGTATATCTTAAACTTAAATATTTTCATTACTACTCACATCCTTGAAAATAAACATTCAGTATTATGAAGTAATACAGCTTACATGTACATACATTGGAAATGTCCTGTACTAGCAATAAACAAATATTTTTTATAACCTTCCATAGGTATAGCTGCTAACCTTTCACACACTAAAACAACAAAGGAGACACCTACAGTACATTGTAGGGATTTACTCTCTTGATACATATCACACAGGGCTAGTGTGCTAGTGTGGACCAGGTACAAGCTGGTATGCCATTCCAGTAGTTATATTAGCAGTCAGAATGGCGTATCTTCCTAGACACTATTTATTTAATTGACTCTAGTGGGGCATTATAATGTTACGTAATCTCAACAAGGGCAAATACAAAATCTCCCTGAAGAGCATTGTCATGTCTGGTTTCACCAAGTGAGGATGTGTGAGGAATGGACCAATCAGTATGGTGGGCAGAACTAGTGGCCAAGGACAGTCCTGGGGCTAGGACCGAGGTCCCATTCTCAATTTTAACTCCATAACTCCTGCAGGGGTGGACGCGTTGCTGCTGGGGAGAGAACAGTGCTCCGCTTTTGGAGTGTGTACTCTCCCAGCAGGCAGGCACATCCTTTCCCACCTCGGCATTGTTTGCAAGCACTGCAATTGGCCCCACACAAAATCTAGCCCTCTGAATCCTTGTGCATCTGATATTAGCCTTTACACTATGTACCCACCTTTCCCACACTACTGGCTAGTAAAGCATTGGCATGTTATGCTGTACTACCCACAAATGATATGTTCCTAGCCCAAGCACACAATGAGACACACAGATCATAACAAACAGTGAATTCATGGTGTCAGAGATACATAACTTTTGGTTTATACCAGCAGGATTGGAAATCATTTTCCAACCCTGGGATGTCTGATTAACCCCTTTTATGGGTTGCCATCTTGACTAGAATGGGCTGCAAGCGAGCTTAATGTTTATTTATACCATGCTATGCTGCCCCTACCATCACAGGCATTGTTAAAAGTTTGCAAGTCTGGCCACGAGTAAGCAATATTCTGGCATAGGGAGCACATTATCTACTTTGGCTGTCCTACCATTACTGTGTTTAAGAAAGAGTTATTGGGAAAATAATTCCTGCACTTTTTTTAGGACTCTAACACTGCTGCCACACAAGTTTGAGATGGCAGGCGGCCAAAAGTTGTTCAATGTGCTGTCCCTTGTTCAATGTGCTGTGAAGCTTTTTTCTAACCCTGGAGACAATTTATTCCCATTCATTTTAATGGAGTTTATTAATTCTCTAGTCCAGTGAAGAAGGCTTCACATCATATTGTTTGATGTTATATATACCTTCTGGAGTAGGAGTTTTGGGGAGCTAGTATTGGATACAAATACAGTTTCATTATACAGTGCATTGTTTAAATCTTTATTGTTTGAGGAAATTATTTAACCCTGGGCATTAAAATCTGGTTGTAAATGTGTCTGGTCTTGCTTTTATATATATTCTACAGAATATATCATACTTCTGCGACTTTCAATATACCAAGTGATATTACACTCTGTCAAATGAAAGAAAGCATCTTTGTAAATTGTAACATACATGACATACTGTATGAAGGCAATGCTAGACAAGGTATTGGGACTTTCCATTATGAACTTAAGAAACGTAACGTTAAAGAAGCATTCTGGGTAATTTGATCCAGTCCCATGCCATTGCATGTTGATTAAGTATACAGTATACAGTATATTACTTTATACGTCCTGCAAGCACTTTCTTAAAGCAGAGTCTGTTTTTTTTTTTACACCTCTGCATAAGAAATAGTTATTCTAGTACTTTTCCTTATTCTTAATAAGACAAAATATATCTTCTTTTTAAAGAATCAACCACAGTAATTTAATTATTTATAAAGATTCAATCACCCTTAAACTAAAATGTTAATTGTTTATTCCTGTTTAAAAGTGAATATATGAATATGGAAACGGGGTCTCCTTCCTTTTATGCCTTTGGTAGCAGCAAATTTAGTTTAGACAAAAAGCCAAAAGTCTGTACATGCAAAGTTTACAAATAATGATAGCACAAAGAACAATTAGGTATAGATAATAAAGCCCCTCAAGAGCATTTGTTTCTCATATGGAGACAATAAAGTTGAAAAGTATTTAAAAAATACTTGTAATCATTTGTTTGTTAAATAAAATAATAACTTATTATTAAACATTCGACTGCCATTGGTTCATGTGGTCCTAAGAGAGATGCTTTAACATACACATACTCAATCCGTCTACTGTATACTATAGCAGGGTCATCTGTCTGGTATAGTACTACAATAGGGCTGATTTTCCCATTTTCACACATCAGAAAAAAGCGGCTCCTCCGGTTGCCAGGACTTCTCCGTCTCAGTCAGTGTGCAAGTGGATGGGTGTCACGGGAGACCAGGACATGACACCTTTATAACCAGGGTCATTTCATTGAGCAAAACCAAAGAGTAAAACAAATTGTGATTTATTTCGTGGAAACAGACATACATACAATGGGTTACAAATAGCAGGAAGAAAACACACTTACCTGGGATACAAAACTAGACTCTCCTAAGCGCAGGGAATCCTCCCCGATCACAGTTGCAAAACAGGATAGAAAATATCCAGGCAGCTTTCTGTTGAAGCCCCTTTTCTTTCTTGCTGCAGATTGAAACTGGACATTTAGCATCTGAGAATCTTAGACAACTTATTTAGAACTTAAAACTTGGAACACTTGGATATTCTCTGGGCTGGCTACTAACTTTTTTATAGCCTTTCCAAAGCCAGCCCTGCAGCATTACAGCCAACCCGTAGCGTGGGAACTTTACTGCTAGCCACTCAGCTGTTTGCCAGTCTTGTGAAGCCGGGCACCTGGAGCTTCAACAGGGCACAGGGGCATGTGCAAAAACTGCCATCTTGATTACTTGCCATGCAGACCCCCGCCCCCCTGTGACGATAGCTTCCACAGGCTTATTAATATTACACAAAAATAATTGGGTTTGAACTGAACGACGCTTAAGATATAATAAATTGTATTTATTCCTTAGAATAAAGGTGAACACAACAGATAATGCAGTAACAAACAAGAAGTACACTTACATTGGGGTTGGGGAATGAGAAGTATGATGTAGCATTTCTCTCAGCAGTCAGGAAATCATTCAGGTGAGATCAGGTTACCATATCAGCAAACGAAAACGAATGAAGACTTTGCATGAAGACCAAAAAATGAAGACAAAGGATAGATGGGGAACAGCAGGTTATAAACCTTTTGTCCCTCTATCTGTAACATTAAGAACCTGTGATTGGTTTGCAATTATCTCCAGCCAATCTTTGATGGGGGGACACATTTTAGGACAGGCCCCCCTGCTAGCTGGCACATGTGCAGTAGAACTCTGGGGTCTCCTTTCTGAGGCCCCACATGTGCAAATGGAATGCCAGCCCAGCTACCCCTCCGGATCTTGGACAAGATAACCTGTGTTGGACAGTGATAAGTGGGACACTTAAAAACTGCTATGGTATGCGCCCCCTCCACTCAAACAGAGACAGGGAGGGTGATAAAACCTTTTGAACAAAACTTAAGTTCTAGCCATTGGGCCATGTCTCTAGGGCCATCTGTCATCCTGATAGCAAAGGAATTTCTCTGAAGCTTTGTCCATACCTTGAGACACAGGGACTATTAACCCTTGTGCTCCTGAATGGATTCTAGTGTGTGTGTGCAGACACTGATGTACAATAACAGAGGGGAAACAGGAAAATACACATTTACAGGTTATAACAGGGGTGAAATCACATTTCTGGACCTCAGTCCAGTTAACCCCTTGTCTCCCTGGTGGGGTCAGGGGTGGCCAAATGGGGTGCAACCCCTTTAATACCGGGCCACCCCCTTTCTCCCTCTACACCTCCCCTTCTTAATGTGTGTCCTGTGGCCCACTGGCCCTAACGGGAAGTGGGGCACTGCTGGCACCATTAATGAATTCAGCCTCAGAGGGATAGTCCTGGCGTGAAAGTCCATCAGCGTTGCTGTTTTCACTGCCCTTTTTGTGCTGAATGGTAAATTCAAATTCTTGCAATGCCAAGCTCCATCTCAGCAGTTTGGCATTCTCCCCTGATACCCTCTGTAGCCAACTCAGGGGATTGTGGTCTGTGATGACAGTGAAAGCCCTCCCATAGACATAGGGCTGGAGCTTTTTGAGTGCCCACACAATGGCCAGGCACTCCTTTTCAATGGTGGCATATGCCACCTCCCTGGGGAGCAGTTTGCGACTGAGATACACCACAGGGTGCTCTTTGCCGTCGTCCCCCACCTGACTCAGCACAGCCCCCACACCAAAGTCTGAGGCATCAGTCTGAATAAGAAAACGCTTGGTATAGTCTGGGGCAGCCAGGATGGGGGCCTCAGCAAGCGCAGCTTTCAGGGCCTGGAAAGCAGTTTCACAGGCAGGAGACCAGGTAATAAGCACAGGTAGTTGCTTCTTAGTCAGATCAGTCAGTGTTTTGGCCACGGCGCTGTACTGTGGGACAAACTTCCTATAGTACCCGGCGGTGCCCAAAAATGCCATGACCTGTTTCTTGGTTTTTGCAACAGGCCACTGAACTATGGCTTCTACCATGGCTGGCTCTGGTTTGTGATGCACTCCACCCACACTGTGCCCTAAGTACAGGACTTCTGCCATCCCTACCATACACTTAGTGGGTTTTAAGGTAAGCCCAGCCTCCCTGATCCTATCCAGCACCGCAGCTACATGTCCTATGTGGGATTCCCAGGAATTACTAAAGACAGCAATGTCATCTAAGTAAGCCCTGGCATAGCTCTGCATCCCTTCCAGTAACCTATTGACCAGGTGTTGGAAGGTAGCCGGGGCATTCTTCATCCCAAATGGCATCACTAAGAACTCATAGAGGCCACTTGGAGTGATGAATGCTGACTTCTCCCTAGCCTCCAGGGTCAGGGGGATCTGCCAATAGCCTTTGCTCAAATCCATGGTGGTCAGATACTTTGCCCCCGCGAGTTCATCTAGCAACTCATCCATGCGGGGCATGGGGTAAGCATCTGACACCGTCCCAGCATTGAGCAACCGGTAGTCCACACAAAACCTGGTGGTTTTGTCCTTCTTAGGCACTAGGACTACTGGACTTGCCCAAGGGCTCTGGGACGGAGTAATTACCCCTAGGGTCAGCATCTCCTCAATCTCTTTCTCCATACTTGTCTTGACCTCTGCTGACACTCTATAAGCATGCTTATGCAGAGGCTGCAGGTCCCCTGTATGTACTGGGTGTTTGGTGAGATGTGTGGTCCCTGGCATGTCAGTGAAGAGGGCGCTATACTGAGCTAGCATGTCCCTGGCTTCTCCCTTCTGCCTAGTACTCAACTGTGCCCCTATCTCTACCTGCTCAACAGTGTTTCCTTGCTTTGCCTCCCCTAGGAGATCAGGCAGAGCATTGCTCGCCGGATCCTCCAGCAGTGGGCTACAAATGGCCATTACTGCTCCCATACTCGGTGCTCTGTATTCCTTTAACATATTAATGTGATATGTCTTGTGCCTCTCAGGCGCTACCCGTACAACATAGTTGCACTCATTCACCTTTCGGATGACCGGGTACGGTCCCGACCAGGTAGCCATTAACTTGTTCTCCCGAGTGGGTTTGAGAACAAGCACCTGCTGTCCTGGGATGAATTCTCTGCTACGGGCCTGCTGGTCATACCATTGCTTCTGCTTGGTCTGAGCAGCCCTGAGGTGGTCCTGGGCCACCCCCATAAGCATCTCTAACCGGTCTCTGAGATCTACTACATACTGGATCACTGAAGCATCAGTAGCAGTAGTCTCCCCTTCCCATCCCTCACGGAAGAGGTCCAGAGGTCCACGTACCCTGCGGCCATATAGTAGCTCGAAGGGGGAGAAGCCTTGCGGTACCTCTCGGTATGCAAACAGCAAGTGCTGCAGGTGAATCTCCCAGTCTTTCCCCTCCGCCTCTATAAAGGTCCGAAGCATCTGCTTCAGGGTACCATTAAACCTCTCACATTATCCGTTTGTTTGGGGATGGTAAGGGGTAGTGCACCGGTGCTGTACACCGCAAGCATCCCAGAGACAATGTAACAGTTCACTCATGAACTGCGACCACTGATCGGTTAGGATCTCCCTAGGGAAACCTACCCTAGAAAAAATGTTCAGCAATGCTGCTGCCACTGTCTTGGCACTTATAGTGCCAAGCGCTACCGCCTCAGGGTACTGGGTGGCAAAATCCACCACCGTGAGGATGTAGCGCTTCCCTGACCTGCTAGGAATCATGAGGGGTCCTATCAGGACCATCGCTACCTTCTGGAAGGGTTCCCCTATTATCGGTAGGGGTTTCAGGGGTGCCTTCACACGGTCGCCCGCCTTACCCACTCGCTGGCAGGCATCACAAGAGCGGCAGAAATTGCTCGCATCTCGGGATGCCCCCGGCCAGTAGTAACGCTGCAATAACCGGGCTCGCGTCCTGGTGACCCCCTGATGTCTCGCTAACGGAATAGAGTGAGCTACCCGTAACAATTGCTGTCGGTACCCCTGGGGTACTACTAGCTGTCGCTTACTGGTCAATAACTCCTCTATCCCCGGGTTCCCTTCTTCTCTGTATAGGAGTCCCTTATGCCATAGGCAGCGCTCAGTGCCCTCCCCTGCCTGAGATTCGGACGCCCGAAGTCTCACGCCGGCCAGGGTAGGGTCTGTCTTCACTGCCTCCCTAAACTGGGCTCCTAAATCTGGCCACCCCCCAGTCATGTCATTGTCAGGGGAAGGGGACAAGGTAAGGGGAAACAGTAAGTCAGCCTGTGGTTGCAACTGATCCTGGCTTACCTCCCCGGGCTCCTCTGTGCCCTCCGCTAACGTTGGTCCCAAAGGCTGGGGGACTGGGGTGGCCACCGCCGGCATTGCCGCGGTCTGGCTCCGGGTAACCGCCGCCACTGCAGCGGGCTGGGGCACACGGTCGTAGGTGCAAGTCATCGGTCCCAGGTCGTTGCCCAAAAGAATTTCAGCATCCAAACCTGGTAAAACCCCCACCTCCCGCACACCCTTGCCCACCCCCCAATCCAAAAAGATGCGGGCCACCTGCAGGAAACGTGGCTCTCCGTCAGCCACAGTGATCTGCATCCCAGGGCTTGGGAGCAATTCCTCTGGCCGGACCATATCAGGTCGAACCAGGGTCACTGCAGCTCCTGAATCAAGCAAGCCGACTTCTGGCCGGTCACCGACTGTGACCGGGGTGAGATGCTTGCTCCGGCCGTCCGTCTGCTGCAGGTCTGCGCTGTGCTGTCCGCCGCTCCTGGCTGTAGGCACCGAAGAAACCGGGGTAGGGGTGACATGGGACGTCTCGCTGGGAGTTGTTTCCATGACCGGTCCTGGTTCTTTGGGGGAAGCCACCCGCACGCGGGCTACCGGCTTCGCAGCTGGGGTGCGTTGCCCTCGATAGGGTCCATTGGAACGCAGGGGTTCCGGGCAATCTGGTCTGATGTGACCAGTGCTGTTGCAATTGTAGCACCGGCGCTCATGCCGGAGCTCTCCCGCCTTCTGTGACCCGCTGCCCGCAGGCGGCTTTTGGGCCCACTGGGGGGTACTCACAGCTTTCTTGGCCGGCGCCGTTGGGGTTACCGCTTGGGCTGGTACCTTGGCGGTCATCTGGGACCGGCTGACCACATAGTCATCGGCCTTCCTCGCCACCTCGGTGTAGGTCTTGGGCTTTTTATCATACACAAAAGCCCTCACCGCCGGCGGGCACTGCTGCATGAGCTGCTCCTGAAAGATGAGGTCCAGCAGGCGTTGGTAAGTCTTGGCCTCAGAGCCCTCCACCCAGTGTAACCCGTACAAAGCCATGCGGGTCACATAAGTGACATAGGTCTCCTGAGGGTGCCTCTCCTCCAGCCGGAACTTACCCCGGTAAGCTTCAGGGGTAAAACCGTGCTGAAACAGCAAAAGTTCTTTCAGGTGGTCATAGTCATCAGCAAACTCATCTGGAAGCGCCATCAAGGTCTGCTTAGCCAAGCCGGAGAGTAGCCGGTCCAGGCTTGCAACCCTATGCTGGGGAAGCACCCCGTACCGCCGGCACTGCGTTTCAAAGTTCCTTAGAAACATGTCAATCTGATCAGTGCCCTCCACATACTTGGTGAGACTGTGCTTGTCCAGTTGGAGTCCATCTTTGGGGGGTCGGACCGGGGGGCAATAAGCGGGTCTGTTCACTGCCATAGAGATAAACTGTAGCCGCTCCTCCGGTGTCCCTAGGTCTCCCCACGCTGTTATCAGTGCCAGCATTTCAGGGGTAAATGGCTGGTAGCCGCAGCTATCAGTGCCCCTCCTGCTGCACTTGTCCTGGGAGGTGCACTTGGTCCCTCCCCGGGATCCTGCCGGCCCGGCACTGGGTTCAGTCCCTGATCTCCGGGCGGCTGTAAAAGGGCAAGCTGAGCTACTTCCAGGACCTCTGGATGCTCAGCTTCATATGCGGTGACTGCAACAACCATGTCCTCGACCTCCTGGTCCACATATTCCAGTCCATAGGCACGGCACTTGTCTTTTAGCTGATTTCTAGTTCTCAGGTAATAGAGGTTCTCCGCTTCACTCATGGCTCTGAGTTCTGGGTCGCAGCAGTGAGGTGGTGTGACAACTTGCGTTACTTGTTGCACTACTGTGTGTTCAATATCTTTAGTCCCAGGAACTTGCAATTACCATTAAGTTCCCACTGGATCACAGTACCCCGCAGAATACTGTAATCCAGGTCCAGTTCAATCCCACCGCTGCCACCAGTTTTATTAATACGCCTGTGACGATAGCTTCCACAGGCTTATTAATATTACACAAAAATAATTGGGTTTGAACTGAACGAGGCTTAAGATATAATAAATTGTATTTATTCCTTAGAATAAAGGTGAACACAACAGATAATGCAGTAACAAACAAGAAGTACACTTACATTGGGGTTGGGGAATGAGAAGTATGATGTAGCATTTCTCTCAGCAGTCAGGAAATCATTCAGGTGAGATCAGGTTACCATATCAGCAAACGAAAACGAATGAAGACTTTGCATGAAGACCAAAAATGAAGACTAAGGATAGATGGGGAACAGCAGGTTATAAACCTTTTGTCCTTCTATCTGTAACATTAAGAACCTGTGATTGGTTTGCAATTATCTCTAGCCAATCTTTGATGGGGGGACACATTTTAGGACAGGCCCCCCTGCTAGCTGGCACATGTGCAGTAGAACTCTGGGGTCTCCTTTCTGAGGTCCCACATGTGCAAATGGAATGCCAGCCCAGCTACCCCTCCGGATCTTGGACAAGATAACCTGTGTTGGACAGTGATAAGTGGGACACTTAAAAACTGCTATGGTATGCGCCCCCTCCACTCAAACAGAGACAGGGAGGGTGATAAAACCTTTTGAACAAAACTTAAGTTCTAGCCATTGGGCCATGTCTCTAGGGCCATCTGTCATCCTGATAGCAAAGGAATTTCTCTGAAGCTTTGTCCATACCTTGAGACACAGGGACTATTAACCCTTGTGCTCCCGGATGGATTCTAGTGTGTGTGTGCAGACACTGATGTACAATAACAGAGGGGAAACAGGAAAATACACATTTACAGGTTATAACAGGGGTGAAATCACATTTCTGGACCTCAGTCCAGTTAACCCCTTGTCTCCCTTGTGGGGTCAGGGGTGGCCAAATGGGGTGCAACCCCTTTAATACCGGGCCACCCCCTTTCTCCCTCTACACCCTCCCCCCCCCCCCCGCAGGGTTTTGTGCCTCCACATCTAGGGAGGTGATTACAGGCCAGACTGGCCTGTATTCATCCCAGGACGTGGGTACTTCACTCAGCCACCCTGTCCATATGGCGTTCACACTTCTGGCCACATGTGTAACTTTCATGTACGGGCCTAGGGCAGACTTAATGGCACCACACTCTGGTAGCTCATAAGTCCCCCTCAGAGTCCAAACAGTGAAAGACCCAGCTTAGGTTTCAATGTACCAGCATACTATATTTTAGAACCAATTCATTTAATTTTATAAATAGCATACACAGGCAGGAGGCCCACACCTATGCATTAGTTTAAAATGCGTAGGTGTGGGCCTCCTGCCTGTGTATGCTGTTTTTTTCTTCATGATTCGAATAAATTAGCCTTTTTTCACTTTGGGAACGCTCTCCTTGTTTTGATCTATTCTATTGGGAAGTAGTGCTATGTCTTTTTGTTCCTGATTTTGTACCTGATGAAAGACGGAAGCACACCTGTACCTGAGGACGTGGAATACCACCCAAGGATACTGCAGTATACGTGAGTCCTTGAGGTATATCTCATTCTTCATTACACTACATCATTATGTATGTATCTGGACACTATATTGTGTGTATACCTTACTACTGTGCCAAGTGGGATACTACCAGTTGATTTGATTATAGGTGAGATTGCCTCGTTATTCTGATACCCAAAGGGTACTCCCATTTATGGATTCTTATCACTTCCATGCTTATAGTTTCTTGCTTATGTGTTGAGCATTCCACAATGTGTTTGTGAATTACATCTTTTGGGTATCCTGTAACTCAGGAACCCCACTACATAGCCACAATCTGCAAACACTTTCTCCGTCAAACCCACTCTGAAACTCATATCTAGCAATCTCCTGGTCCCAGCACCCCTGGAAAGGTAAAAATACAGAAATTCTTTATTGTCACATAATTTTACACGGTCACAGTAATGCATATACGACAGCCAGGTCCAAGAGCTGACAGCAAAAAGAGTCTGAAGTGCACTCTCATCCAGGTGAGTATAAAAAAGAGGGACAAAAGGGACAATGCCCCTTGAAGTCTAATCTGACGAAACACGTAGGGCGACACTACAGACACCAAGTATAGCTCTCAGACCAGAGGTAGTGTGGAGGATCATCCAGGACATCTGAATCCCTATATGAAGTGACTTTCTGTTGATGGCCACCACGAGGACTCGCTACAACAAGGGTTTCTCCAGGACTGTACCACTCATTATCTGAACCTGAGGGTCCTACTGTCTACGTTTGCTAACTTATCTGTAAGTGTTTTCTGCTTTTTATTTTTGCTATATATATAGTTATCTACATTATCCTTGTGTCCCCTGCTTTGCTTTGCTGGGAGTATCCTGTCCCTCCAGTGGTGACCCAGTACATTACATAAGTTGGTTACTTGGAACAACCGAAATGCCTATATTGCTCACATAAAATATAAGTTTATCATATCTTCTACAATTTATACCATTCATATTACAGTATTACACTATTTTTGTTTTTCTGTTTTTTGTTCTCTTTTTTTATACTCACCTGGATGAGAGTGCGCTTCAGACTCTTATTGCTGTCCTCCGTAGCGGATTTGGATCGAATCTACATCTTTGCTGCACCCATCACAGGACAATACATCTATCAATGTAAAATTTATGATTGACTATATGCTATATTTGATACACAGTATTTTTGCATTCGTTCTCTTGTCCTAAGTCAAAGAGCTAACAATCTGGGACCCCAAAACATGGATCAGGGGCAACCACGTGGGCTTAACCTTTATTAGTGAGCCTGGTTACACCTTCACCGTCACAAAAGGGATTCTATGAGTTTCGCTGCATTTTCCTCGGGAGGACCGGAGAGCCGCGTCAAACCGCTTCCGCCCATACTTGTGACGTCACTGGAAGTGACGGGGAACGCGGAAGTGTTACGCACACTGGTAACACAGACTCCAAGACTCAGCATTTTGTTCCATGATTGATCCTCATATGTGAAATGTGAGAGTACTTTTACCATTTTGTGCCAATCCTTCTTTTGTGCCAACCCTTTTGCTCGACTGCTAAAACTCTGACTCAGGCCCTCATTCTTTCCCATCTCGATTACTGTAACCTCTGCTGTCCGGCCGTCCTGCCTCTCACCTGTCTCCTCTACAATCTATCCTAAACGCTGCTGCCAGAATCACTCTACTCTTTGCTAAATCTGTCTCAGCTTCTCCTCTGCTGAAATCACTCTTCTGGGTTCCTATCAAATCCCACATCACACACTCAATTCTACTCCTCACTTTTAAAGCTTTACACTCTTCTGCCCCTCCTTACATCTCAGCCCTAATTTCTCACTATGCACATCCCGACTCTTGCGTTCTGCTCAAGGACCCCCTTTGTATCTAAAGCCCTCTCCCGCCTTAAACCTTTCTCACGGACTGCTCCCAACCACTGAATGCCCTTCCCCTCAATACCCGACTAGCACCCTCTCTATCCACATTTAAGACCCACCTTCAGACACACTTGCTTAAAGAAGCATATGCGCAGCACCGTGGCTAATACTATACACAATACATAAAGCTTGGCCCCACCCAGACGCACTTACCCGAACGCCCTCCCACGTCTCTGTATGTTCTTCCTACCTACCAATTAGATTGTAAGCTCTCGGAGCATGGACTTCTCTTCCAAAATGTTACTTTTACTTCTGAAGCACTTATTAACATGATGCTATTTGTATTATTTGTTATTTATATGATTGTCACGTGTATTACTACATTGAAGCTCTGTGTACATTAATGGCGCTATTAAAATACAGGCAAAAGGATACATACATACATACATCCAAACACAAATTAGATATACTATACCATGATAGTTTCTTTCTTCATTGATAAAATGGGAGGATCATTGTACTATCCCTGTGAAACACATACAGAGCCCACCTGCAGCATTGCTTCAGTCAGGGAGAGAATGAGTCTCTGACATGCCATATCCCCAAGGAGAAATTTCTGAGTGGAATTGATTTGCATTCACTCATTAGATCTTACCATATATTGGTCACACATTGTATTTTTTCAAATCTTTTCATATTCACGCCATGAGCATCCTGCGCTCCCCTCACTTGGAAGACATCAAGATTTGCATAGACCAAGGAGTGGTCTACAGAGGGTCTTGAGCTGCTTTACATTTATTATGTCACGTGGTTCACAGAAGTTTGGGGTGGTGATATTTATTTAGATTTTTTACCATCACTATTGTGTTATAATAATTGTTCACTTTAAGTTCACATGTAATATGTGTCACAAGCAATATTGTCATTTGCACAGGTTCACATTATTAATATATTGGGTGCACTAGCACTACAAACATTTTTTTCCATCATTCCAGCATTATAGGAGCACCCGATTACACTTTCTCGAATTACGTTCAGTATTGCATAGGATTTATTTATGTCATGCTCATTAAAACTTGAATTAGCTTTTGATTTAATTAATGTGAAGTTAATTCATAGAAAGATACAGAGAAGTACTAAGTAAGGAGCAAAAGTATGTAAGAGTGCATAAAAAATGTATGTTTATGGTCAATCTGTAGTCAAATAAAAGTCTAATAGCAGTAAATTAGATCTTCCAATCCTTTATCTTCACCTAATTAAAATATAAATGCTTTTTGTCATCAAGTCATAAGGGGTATTTAAATCATCCTATATGAGGTATCTGCACTCCTCAGTATTCACAGCACAACCTGCAATGTTATCATCCAATAGGTCTGATTTCCCATCTGTCCTTTATTCCCTACGCTCACTCTTTTTATCCTCCAGTCATAGACTAGTCTAGTCTAGACATTGATCTATTTTCCCTACATGTACAATAGAGCTTTCTTCTTTGCAGATTACTTTTTCGTGGGTTCGTACTTCCTACTGAGGAGCAGTAAAGTTAAAAATGACTTTTCAAAATATGTTACAGTACAACTAAAACACCTGTTTCTAAGGGCCTTATTCAGAAAGCCTCGATAAGGCCCTTCTCGAGCACTTATCGCCCAAAATGGGCACTCGTATTCAGATAGCCTCGATAAGTGCTCGATAACGGCCTGTATCGACGCTAAATTTTATCTCCAGCCGAAATTCGCCGACTGAGCAGCGATCAGCTGCTTATCGACCATTTTCGGATGGTTGATAAACTCCCGCTATTCAGAGACCCACGAGTCGGGTGTCGCGGCCTATCGCAGCCCATCGCAGGCATAAAAAATGATTTTCTCCCCAAATCCAATTCCCCACAAAATTGTTGGACAATTGGTGGGGAGATGGCCTCGATGAGCTGCGATGGGTCGGGACTTAGAAGAAATCAGGCCCTTTTCCTGCCTCGGATTGATGTCGGGGGTCTCCGGAGCTGATAGCCATTAATAGCAGCTCCGGACCCCCCCGGCATGCAACCGAGGCAGGAAACATGCATGTAAAGCAACTTCATTACCTTAGCGGCTAACCGCTAAGGCAATGAAGGGGTTAAACACCCGTGCCAGGCATACAGTAAGAAACACACAATACAATACAACACAATACAGTGGCTATCAGGGGTGGGTGAAGGGGGAATTTGGCCCTTTGTGGCTTTTTAGGCATTGCAGGGGGGTTGCGGGGGGAGTTAGCCCCTTCATTACCTTAGCGGTTAATACCGCTAAGGTAATAAAGGGGTTAACCCAACCGCTACCCCCCGCAAGGTCTAAACACCCATCCTTAGGGCTAATACCCCTTCACACACCCGTGAGGCCTAAGCACCCACCCCAGACTGACTATACCCACCCTATACCCATTGAGTAGTATAGTGGTACATCATACCCATATAATAATAATAATATGGGCATGATAAGCCTCTATAGCACTCAATGGGCACCCTAATAAAAATACAGTAATACACAAGACACACAGTAATAAAACGTAACTATACTCCCAAAAAACACACTTCACTAAATAAAATCAGTAGCCAGCTAATCCAATCAATAGAAGCAATTACAACATCAACAATGAATTAATTAAACCATTACCCAATCAAACCAATTAATCCCTAAACAACTCAAAATGAATAGTAACACTAACCAATGTAAACAATGAATTAATCCTACATTAATTAATGTAACCATTAAAAGACAAATAAATACATTAAAACTATCTCTGAAGTATCCATAAAACACATTAGCTAACATAATATAACATTAAGTACAAGCGAACACCAATCGCAAACCTTTTCTTACATTAACCATAAACAAACAATCACATCCACATCAATAAATGCAATAACAAGCGAGAAATGCCCCCCAAATATTGGCATAATAATGTATTAATCTGTACCCTAAAGAGGTACAGATCAATATATTACCAGTCAAAGTGCCTCCCCCCAAAAATAAAAAATCACATCCAAAGAATACACCTGTAAAAAGAGACATTTACAAACATTGAATATCTTACTTACCATTAGAAGCGGTGGCCCTCCGACTCCCGGGGTAACAGGAAGCTCACGTACCTTGAAGGCCTCCAACAGCATCCGATGCCATCCGCCATCAGGATCCGGCTCAGGTACCCCAATCTTCTTTTTTCTTTCTTTACTCACCGTCTTCTATCTTCATCTGTAACCATTTCTTGTTGTTCTTTATCTTCTTTCTTCATCTGTTAATCCATAAAACCCCATGTTAAATCCCAGCCGATGCTGTCTCGTCGGCTTCTTGGGCTCAAATGAGGCGTCACGGCCTTAAATATGGCTTGTGACGTCACATTTACCCTCACAATGGTTAACAGCCACCTGATTGGCTGTTAAAACCATGTGCAGACTTAAAAAAATGTTTTTGCCGTGACGTCACTTAAAGGGAATGATGCCAGCCAATCAGAATGTCTGTGCTTCATTTACCTTTAACATGACGTCAGTAAATTCAAGATGGCCGCTGTGTCACAAGGTATTTCAGCCAATCAGCGTGTGGAATTGGTTCCCACGATCTGATTGGCTGAAATACCTTGTGACACAGCGGCCATCTTGGATTTACCGACTTCTCTGTATATTTGGTCGTGTCTGTGTATATTTAATACAGTATATATAAATATATATCTGTGTGTCTGTAGGAGGGGGGGGTGCGGGTGATGTGTCCCCCTTCTGCCCCGATCGCTGTCTCCCTTTTATGTATATGTGTATTGGGAGGGGGTGTGTGTGTGTGTGTGTGTGTGTGTGTGTGTAGTGTGAGCAATGAGCAGTGTGTGTGCAGTGTGTGCAGTGAGAGTGTGTGCAGTGTGTGCAGTGTGCAAAAAAAAAATTTTTTTAAATTTAACATTTTTTTTTTTTTTTTAAACGGGAGCCACGGGAAAACCGCGTTATAACCGAATCGCGGTATAACGAGGCGCGTTATAACGGGGTTTACCTGTATTATGTTCTAAATATAAATGATTTAAATGTCTAAAGAAAATAGTTTTAAAATGTTTGTTTTAAAAATGATAGGGCACGCTTTTAGAGATAGAACTTGTCCCTTGTAATGTGAGATGAGCTCATTGGAATACCTAAAAAGGCTGTCATAGATCTGACATTGACATTTAGGCCCACTTAGGCAATGTTCTGTTAATTCTGCTTCAAACCAAAACAGAGTTCAGTCTTGTGAAATTAATACCGCTAAGTATCTACAGTATGTGTGATCTCCTGTAATAGTAAGTCACACCCCAGAAAAGTAAATTGTCCTCATACTGTGCAGAATAGGAAATGTCTTTAGGAGGCAGTATTGCTAGCTTTATTACGGTAACAAACACTAAAAGGGTAATGTTGCTCTCAAATGTTTTAGAAAAAAAAACACAAGAAGCAAAAAATAAAACCGCAAGTATTGTTCTCTTTTAATCTGGAGATATGTGGAGAAAAATTACCACATTTCTGTATCCATGAACCTGTTTGTAATGAAGAATTTTCTGCCATGTTTGTAAAGCCGCTTATATGGCTGTATGGCAATAATACTGATTGTATGTATAGAGGTTTATTTGAAAAGTTATTAAATTAGTTGCTTGTTAAATTTCTTGCGAGGTGATTAAAAGAAAATGCTGTGGCTCAAAATTCTTACTAATCATAATACTGTACCTTCTAAAGTTATACAGGAAATGTAGCTCAAGTGACACTATACATTTGAATGAAAGTTAGGCCATGTATCTAAACTGCATAGTGCTTGTTTTACTTTATAAAAAAAAAGGATGCTTATAGAGTACTTAAAATCTCTGGCATTATCTTTTACAGGATTACTGAAAAGCCAAACAACGGCGTGCTGCATTACTGGGCTTCATATGGTCATTAGCCTACTTTTATTTCATCTGGGATGTACGCTAAAGGGATTTGATGTGGTCTTGTTTCACTTGTTATATCTAGCAGATTTGTTCAAATCTTTTGATTTGCATAATGTTCTGTGCCTTTGATTCTAACTGTATATTAACAAATAATACATCTTTATAATATTGATGTAGTTAAAGGAAAGAAAATTCCATGTATTAAAGTCATTGCACAGGGTAAACTTTGCTATGGGTAAAGTGTCACAAATTTCACTATACTTTATTCAGTTTTAATGCAGGAAAGAAAGAAGTCACCATCTGTACTTTCAAAAATCAACAGGTTGTATTTGAAATACACAAAAGTGTACGGCACCATATGTAACCCTGCCTGGTTCTATAGGAGTCTACTGTTAGTACTTATAAACTTCATAGTTGCTAGAATGAGCAGGATTGAAAATGCCACTCAATGCACATCTTGCCACATGTATGTGCACATGGATCAGCTGTTCCAAAGAGCATACCGCTGTGGGAATTGTGAGCGGGTGGTCTCTTTGGAATCAGAGATTGCTGATCTGAAGAGGCAACTTGCAATATTGAGGGACATTGGCAATCTTGAAAGGGGTTTAGAGCTCACTGAGCAGGCCCTTGCTTCGACTAGTGGTGCAGATGGTGGCGCTGTTAGTGAGGAGCTGGTAGGTAGCTTGATTGCTGTTAGTGAGGAGCAGGTAGGTAGCTGGGTGACAGATAGAAGGGGAAGCAGGGGCAATAGGGAGAGACAGGTCGTTTCTGAGCTGACACATCCCATTAGATTTGCCATGTTGAGTGAAGATATTGGGAATGTTGGGGCAGAAATGGCAAGGCTGGGGGAGACTAATTCCTCTAGCAGCCAGGGGAATAGTTCCTCCAGCACAGTGGGGACTCAGGATGCTCAGATACAAAGAAAGATTGAGGTGGTAGGGGACTCCATTATTAGGACGGTAGATAGGGCAACCTGTTGCCGGGACCGCATGAACCGAACAATTTGTTGTCTCCCGGGTGCTCGGGTTCGGCACATTGCGGATCGGGTAGACAGATTGTTGGGAGGGGCTGGCATTGACCCGGCGGTCTTGGTACACGTTGGCACCAATGACAAAGTTAGAGAAAGATGGAGGGTCCTAAAAAATGATTACAGGGATCTAGGCCAAAAGCTTAAGGCAAGGACCTCCAAGGTAGTATTTTCTGAAATACTACCAGTGCCATGCGCTACCGCAGGGAGAGAGTCAGAGATCAGGGAGGTTAATGCATGGCTAAGAAAGTGGTGCAGGAAGGAGGGGCTTGTGTTTTTAGAGCACTGGGACTCCTTTTCTGAGAAGTGCCATCTATATTCTAGGGACGGATTGCACCTCAATGAAGAGGGATCTTCTGTGCTAGGGGGGAGAATGCTAAAAAGGTTGGAGGAGATTTTAAACTAGGATGGAGGGGGGAGGGGAATGAAACAGATAATGAACTAAATGGAATAGATGAGGATACAAGTTGGTATGGAGGTAGAATGGGGGCAAGTGCAAGTTTGACAAGCAGTGAGACACCCATAGTAAATATAGATAATACTAGAAAACTTCTAAAGACTAAACCAAGTGGGAGCAGAAAGGAAGGAGCAGATAAGATAATAGTACATGCTGAAAAAAAACTTAAATGCATGCTTGCTAATGCAAGAAGCCTGACAGATAAAATGGGGGAGCTTGAATTAATAGCTGCTAGGGAGCAGTATAATATCATAGGCATTACTGAAACATGGTGGGATGAAAATCATGACTAGACAGTTAATTTAGAGGGTTATTCTCTTTTTCGGAAGGATTGAACATATAGAAAGGGAGGTGGAGTATGTTTATATGTTAAACCGGATCTAAAACCTATTATAAAGGATGATGTCTATGAAGGGAATGATGAAAATGTAGAGACTTTGTGGATAGAAATTAGCAGTGGAGGTAAAAGTATAAAGAAAATGTTTATGGGAATATGCTATAAACCAGGGGTGAGCAAACTTTTTATGCCGAGCCCCCTTTTCATCCATAAAATTTCTCAAGCCCCCCTGCCTGATGTAATCAAAATCACATGAAAAAAAAAAAAAAAAAACCCTTTATTAAAAGGTATACAATATAAATCCAAATATGTCAAAATACTTACATATTTCAACAGCTCGTGCTTGCAAAATTAGGCTGCGTCCACGCTGCCGCTGAGAGCGGTGACATCACCAACTCTCCAAGCATGAGCATAGGGTGTCCTGCATAATTTTGCAAGCGTGGATCGGGGCTATTTGTGTGAGTGTGTGCGCGTGGCTGTGTGTGTGCATTGACTGCTGCTGAGCGCACTTCAAAGTCAATTTTGTTTGTCTCCCCAGGCGCCAAGCTTGGGAGAGCGTACGTGCACAAAGGCAATACTTTTGGGGGGCATTCATCCACCTCTTTGCTACATCCCTTCCCTCCCCCCCCCCTTTTTGTTTCTACCTTCCCCTCCCTGCTCTTTGTCTTGCTATCCCCATTGTCATCCACACTCCTACTGTACCTACATTATTATTTATTTTTTTCCTTTTTCAATGTTGTGTTTTCACTTTTTTTTATTTATTATTTCTGTATATTCATAGTATGAGTGATATAGTGGCAGCCTACCCTTTCACTTGCAGATTATCGCAGCGAAGCAGGCTGCCAGCAGAGGAGAGCAGGAACACAGCGCTATTGCAGGGCTGACACCGGGAGGTGCGTTTGACTTCACCGTTCTCGGGCGTGCTCCTCGCCGTACCTCCGAAGCCCCTGCGCATGCGCACACACACCATCATGTGGCCACCACCTGCACTATCCTGTTCAGCCACCCGCACACATCTTCGTCTGCCCGCCCGTGCACATCTTCTTGGCCGCCCCTCGTGCACAGCTTTTTCGTCCTCCCGCACACAGCGTTTGCCGGCCTGCGCACCCAGTATTCGCCACACGCCGCCTGCACCCCCCTAAATAATCTTGCGCCTCATTGCCCCCCCAGTTTGCGTAACACTGCATTACAACACACACTCTCGCTCAATCAATCACCACATACACACACACACAATCCCCACACACACACACACACTCAATCCCCCCACACACACAATCCCCCCCCACACACACACACATTCCCCCCCCACACACACACAATCCCCCCCCATACACACTATCCGGCCCCCCACACACACACACAATCCCCCCCACACACACACAATCCTCCCCCACACACACAATCCCCCCCACACACACACACACACAATCCCCCCCCACACACACACAATCCCCCACACACACCACACACACACAATCCCCCCACATACACACAATCCCCCCCCTCCACATACACACAACCCCCCCCCACACACACACACACAACCCCCCCCCACACACACACACACACAACCCCCCCCCCCACACACACAATCCCCCCCACACACACAATCCCCCCATACACACACACCCAATCCCCCCCACACCCACACACACAATCCCCCCCCACACACACACAATCCCACCCCCCCACACAAACACACACAATCCCCCCCCCACACACACACACAATCCCCCCCCCCACCCCCACACAATCACACACACACACTCACACTTTCACCTGGGGGGGCGACATGTTCCGATTCCCCAACCCCCCATGCTGCTGAAAACTGGTGTGGGAAGCAGACAGGAAGAGGAGGGGCTGTGTGTATGCAGAGAGAAGCCCTGCCCCCTCTGCAAGACACAGACACATAGAAGCAGCAGCACTGAGCTTCTGGTCGCCCGTGCACAGCTCTGCCCACCCCCAGGTTTCCCTGCAAGCAACCCGCGCCCCCCCTACATAATCTTGTGACCCCCGAAGGGGGCGCGCCCCCCAGTTTGCGCACCGCTGCTATAAACCACCAAATATCTGTGAGATTGAGGAAGCTAAAATAATTTTGCAAATGGAGAAGGCATCAAAACTGGGTCATGTTTGCATAATGGGGGATTTTAATTATCCAGACATAGACTGGGGCAATGAGATTAGCGTTACAACAAAAGGAAACAGGTTTTTGGGGGTGCTTAAAGACAATTATATGACCCAAATTATTGAGGAACCAACCAGGAGAGGGGCAGTTCTGGATTTGGTCATACCAAACAATGTAGAAGTAATAACAAATATTCAAGTCCTGGAACATTTGGGTAACAGTCATGATAACATGGTCTCATTTGAAATAAATGATCAAAAAACAGATTACTTGGGTTCAACAAAGACTTTAAACTTTAGAAAGGCAGATTTTAATACAATGGGATGATGTTTTTGCAGGGAAAAGGGTAGAAGATAAATGGGCAGTCTTTAAAACATTGTTAGAAATGCACACTTATCAGTGTATATCCTTGGGTAATAAGTATAAAAGAAATAAGTCAAAACCAATGTGGCTAAATAAACAGGTAGGGGAGGAAATGGACAACAAGAGGAAGACGTTTAGATTCTTTAAATCAGAAGGGACAGAGACATCCTATCAGAATTATAAGGAATGTAACAAAAATTGCAAAAGGGCAATAAAATTAGCAAAAATGGATAATGAAAAAAGGATTGCAATAGAAAGTAAGGTCAACCCTAAAAAGTTCTTTAAGTACCTTAGTAACAAAAAAATGAGAAAAGAAAATATAGGACCCTTTCAGTGTGAGATGGGTAAGCAGATTATTGGAGATAAGGAAAAAAGCTGAGGTATTAAACAAATTCTTTGCCTCTGTGTTCCCAAGGGAAGAATGTAGTTCAATAGTAGTGCCGCAGAGGAAGCCACAACCTCCATATTAATGAACAATTGGTTAACTGAGGAAGAAGTTCAGCGCCGACTTGAAAAAATTAAAGTAAATAAGGCACCTGGCCCCGATGGCATACATCCAAGAGTTCTCAAGCAGTTAAGCTCAGTAATAGCCAAACCATTATATTGAAAATTCAAGGACTCCATTTCCAAAGTCTCAGTACCACAAGATTGGCGTAAAGCAGATGTGGTGCCTATACAGTACTTAAAAAGGGAGCTAGATCACAACCGGGAAATTACAGACCTATAAGCCTGACTTCAATATTAGGGAAACTACTTGAAGGTTTAATACTGGATAATATTCAGGAATACCTAATGGAAAACAAAATTATTGGTAATAGTCAGCATGGATTTATGAAGGATAGATCTTGCCAAACTAACCTTATTTGTTTCTTTGAGGAGGTAAGTAGGAATTTAGATCAGGGTAATGCAGTTGATGCGGCCTACTTAGATTTTGCAAAGGCTTATGATACGGTTTCACACAAGAGGTTGGTGTACAAAATATAGAAAATTGGACTCAGTAATAATATATGCACCTGGATTGAAAACTGGTTAAAGGACAGACAACAGAGGGTTGTCATAAATGGAACTTTTTCAGGTTGGCGTAAAGTTGTCAGTGGAGAACCTCAGGGATCGGTACTGGGACCCCTGCTTTTTAACTTGTTTATTAATGACCTTGAGGTTGGGATCGAGAGCAAAGTCTCCATCTTTGCTGATGATACTAAATTGTGTAAGGTAATAGAATCAGAGCAGGATGTAATTTCTCTTCAGAAGGACTTGGAGAGACTGGAAACTTGGGCAGGTAAATGTCAGATGAGGTTTAAGACAGATAAATGTAAGGTTATGCATTTGAGATGCAAGAATAAAAAGGCGACTTACAAATTAAATGGAGATATATTGGGGGAATCCTTGATAGAGAAGGATTTAGGAGTGCTTGTAGACAGCAGGCTTAGCAATAGTGCCCAATGTCATGCAGTAGCTGCAAAGGCAAACAAGATCTTATCTTGCATCAAACGGGCAATGGATGGAAGGGAAGTAAACATAATTATGCCCCATTACAAAGCATTAGTAAGACCACACCTTGAATATGGAGTACAATTTTGGGCACCAATCCTAAGAAAATACATTATGGAACTAGAGAGAGTGCAGAGAAGAGCCACCAAATTAATAAAGGGGATGGACATTCTAACTTATGAGGAGAGGCTAGATAAATTAGATTTATTTACATTAGAAAAGAGGCGTCTAAGAGGGGATATGATAACTATATACAAATATATTCAGGGACAATACAAGGAGCTTTCAAAAGAACTATTCATCCCACGGGCAGTACAAAGGACTCGGAGCCATCCCTTAAGGTTGGAGGAAAGGAAATTTCACCAGCAACAAAGGAAAGGGTTCTTTACAGTAAGGGCAGTTAAAATTTGAAATTCATTACCCATGGAGACTGTGATGGCAGATACAATAGATTTGTTCAAGAAAAGGTTGGACATCTTTTTAGATGAGAAAGGTATACAGGGATATACCAAATAAGTATACATGGGAAGGATGTTGATCCAGGGATTAATCCGATTGCTAATTCTTGGAGTCAGGAAGGAATTAATTTTTCCCCTTAATGGTTTTTTTTGTTTGTCTTCCTCTGGATCAATAAGTAAGTATAGATATAGGATAAAGTATCTGTTGTCTAAATTTAGCATAGGTTGAACTTGATGGACCTAAGTCTTTTTTCAACATCATCTACTATGTAACTACTGCACCGACACACTTTATTCGAGCAAATACCCGGTATGTACCTGGCAGATACCTGGAATGCGCCGCTCCTCACCTCTGACAAGCCCCGTTGCATTTGCCTTCCCAGCCTGGGTTCATGCCTGGCTGACGGGCGGCTGATCTGTTAAATGTTAATGATTAGGATTTAATAGGCTGCAATGCTTCGCGTGTCTACCAGATAGCATAAATTCATGAATTGTAATGCAGTATATATATATGTACTGTGCAGTATTGCAGCCAGCGGGAATAAAATGCTTCAATCCCTGCCGGAAAATACCTCAATGCACTCGGGCAGAAAACAGTCATAAACCTCAATACACCCGGGTATACCCGAATTCGTGGGACTAGCCGAGCTCGAATAAAGTGTGTCGCCAGTGTATGTAACTATGTAATGTAACATCCGGTATATACATGGAAGTGCTCAGTGTCTCGTACCTGTTCATGCTGCTGGGTCGGAGCAGGCTGGGCGTAGAAATGCAGATAGAATATGGAGGGGAGCCAGGAACTTTTATAGTACAAAAAGAGCTTTATTCAATATCCGTTTATAACGTTGGCCATACAAGAAAAGACTTCACATTAGACATATTAATTAGTAGCAAATCATAAAGCTACTCTGTGCTTCTTCCCCTGGTACAGATGTAGCCAGACTTAATGTCCTTGGTGTCGCGTTGGCGTGTGGCCGCCGAACCGTAGTACAGCCTCATGCGAACGCAGCCCCGTTGACAGAAAGCAGCCCAGGACATCATATTTGACAGCCAGATGGTACATCCAACATCCTATTGTGAACATCCATCAGTTTTGCAGTTTGGACCTCGCAACCAAATTTGATGGAATCGCATGGTACAGCAAGAAACCGGATTGGTTAATGTACCATGTGATTCCTTCCCTTTTTTGAGTGCTGTGAAGTCACCTTAAAGGGAAGGTATCGCATGGTACAAACCAACCAGTCAGGTACCATTTGATTCCCTCCCTATGAAGATCGGGCACAGGCTCCACCCCCGTCAAGCTCCTGTCACCTGATTGGCTCCAGCTTTGTTCCCGCCTACTGTGCAACTCAGTGCCTGATTGGCTCACCCTGCAATTTAGGCTCAGCCTCTTCCACCAGGAAGTTGGCTGAGCATAATCGCTTCTGACGTGTGCTGGTCGCAAGAACATCTACCTTGTCTTGACTCCACTGCTCTCTCTGTTCAGCGATCCCAGCTACTGACCTCTACGATCCGTTCGTCTCCACTCCTTGACCTCGGCTTGCTCTCATACTACTCTGCTCTCTCTTACCTTGAGCCGGCTACCCACGACGACAAGTCCGGCATTCATGGTGTATCAATATCCTCACCTTGACCTCGTGGTTCCGTCCTGTTTGTGGTGAGCACCCGTTACACTCCCTTTATGCAAAGCATATCCTTAAAAATCTAGGTCAATTTAGCTTATTACTAGAGATGTGCGAATCTGTCCAATCGTGGTGCACAAATTGTTTTCCGTCATTTTGGAAATGTCGCAAAAGTTCACATTGCTTAATAATGAGCACACGATTTGCAGAAATCAAACATTTCCACCTTGAATTCGCAGTTTCAACAAGACTTTTTTTTAGGTCAGACCCTGAAATGTTTTATGCTGATGAGTTCTCTACTAAATAGGACTCCTCTCTCTTTCTCCCTCTACTTATTAGCCTTCTGCGCTGAGAACTGTTTTTCTTTAGTTTAAAGCGGTAAGTAAAGCCCTGCTTTTGGAGATACTTACTGTACCTCCAGTGCTCCTTTAAACATTAGCACCCATTTTGGAGAATGCTATTACAGACTAATAGTGGACTGTGAACATCTGTATCTAGAGTGAGTGTTAGACATTGACATGGGCTATTTTGCAGATTGTAATGATAGTGAGAAAATAAAAGATATGGAGTAAAAATGAGAAGTACAGGTATAAAAAGTTCCAACAGAATGCATATAGAACAAAGGTTTGCAACCTGTGAAACTCATGATGTAGTTTTATAGTGTACATGTTTTTTGTTGTTTTTTTTTTTCATTGTACATTCCTTGCGGAAAGTGAATATATTTAATTTGGCTTAAATCATTTTACATTTATCATGTCATGTTTTATCCGTTAACACAGATTGTTTAAGTAAATAAATGAGTATTAGTGTATTATAGATAACATTACAACTAAGTGTCCCTGTTTCTTTGGAAGCAATTCTAATATAACAAGACTTTGTTAGAGACGTTGACATTCTGTGGAAAAAAAATAAATAAGCAGAGCTAAGTTTTCTCTTGGAAACATTTTGTTGGAAGCATTTATAGATTTGCAGCTATATACTGCAATGCTCTTTTGAGAGTTAAGGTAGGCCAATGTTTTCCCTTTGTGTACTTTATGAAAGGTGAAATCCCTTTTTCAAATTAACTTATGTGTTAAAGGGTCATTTTTCATGAGACATTATGATGCTGAAATAAGGTCAACAATGGGTTCCCAATGGCACGATAGCTGCCAGCTGATCACTGCCCGTCCTTGTCATCCAAGACAGTTTTTCCATAGGTTATGGCAGTGATCCAAAATTGCCCATAGTCCACAAATAGGGAATTCAAACAACGGTATCACTTTTATACAGCTGACCTTGAGTTTGATTGGCACACATACACCATTAGTTCTGTGTCCAGCATATCAGGATATCAATTGCCAATGCTTCCTTCAGTTAGCAAAGTCATTCCCTGCTGACATTCTGAAGGAGATTTCCTTATTAATGGTATAGCAAGAGCTGGATCATACCTTTATTTTTTTCACTCTACGGAAATTTAGATAAACACAATAGAAGTAGTCTCACATTAACGTTACTCAGCTCTAGCTATAATCTGACTGCAGCACTCTGGATTTATACATTGTTCATATACAGTACACATCAAGCAACTAGGAAGAACCATTACATACATCATTAAACATACAATTTACACATTGCATTACAAGAATCATTATTACAAAATGAAGCAAAATTACACAATACAATAGGGAGGAAGACCAGCTTCATTTCCCTGCAGCATGTTCCTGAAATCGTTCTGTATATTGTAGGTTGAAATACATTTGGGATCTCATGCACATGGCGTGTTACTGCGCCTGATCTGGAAATTGATGGCACAAGGGATGGTCTACGCTATGAAATACATTGAAAGAAATAGCACTTTCAACCGTGTAATTATTTGTCAAGTTGTATATTTAAGTTGTCTGGAACAGAGGAAATGCTGGACCCTCCATCTGGTCCTAAAGGTAGATCAAATCAACATGAAGTCCCCAGTACTCATTAAAAAAAATTATCTCATATTTCAAATTATTAATAAGCTTGCTTTTATTGAAAATAATTTAAAAGCAACTTTCATTACAGTGGTAATAGCCAAATCAGAAAAAAGTACATACATCAATTCAGATCCAGTTTAGCAGCTGCCATTTAAATAATCATGTTGAGCCAGTGTGATCCAGACATAGAATAAGGCGGCCCTTCCACATGCATAGGCTACATGAAAAATATAGCCATACGTTATGGTTTCCTGCTCTGCAGCCGTGTGCTAAGGTAAATCATTACATATTGACAACCGATGTCTCGTTTCACCTCTTCCCTGCCTCCCTTATATTCATTAGTCTTATAGAGGAGATCTTACGCACCGCTTCTTGGGATGGTTGACCCATTACATTACATACCAACATAGATTGGGTTAGGTTGGAGGCTGAGAACCAATCAGGATCACTTCCTGGTTCTCAGTCAATCACAGGACGACGCAACGACGGCCTGATATCACACCCATGAAGTATTTCAGAGTGTACCGAGGACTCCTCCAGGCAGCACCCCTATCAATCCATATTGAGTGACGGATCCATAGGAACACCATGGACGGACTTCACATAGTTTGGATACCTTTTCTTCCACTGCTGCAGACTTCAACTGGTCTGTAGAGAACTTTGCATTGACTTTTACACCTTGTGTTCTGGGTAGTTGTTAGACAGATCTAGTGACTCTCATTGTCTCTGTTAGGCCTCATCCAGGGTGATGCTGAGCGGGCGTGCGCGCTCGAGCTGGCTGCGAGGAAACACATTGCTGCAATGTGTATGGCCAGCATGAGCGAGTACCTGCACATGCACGGCGCTTGCTGCTTGCAGATGCAAGCAAATTTGATTATGCAGCTCGCTAGCTAGTCACGTGAGCAATTCGTCCAATGAGGGCGAACCAGCTCCATGATGTCATGGCTGTGCCCCCCGACACGCCCCCCACGCGCGCAACTAGCTGGCCATAAATCATCCGGCCCAGCAGAGCACGTGATGCCAGCATGCTCGCTCCCTGCCTGGTAGCAGCCTAACGGCTCGGGCATGGTGCCTCCAGCCGCGCTCCTCCGCGCTGCTGCTCAGTTCCGCCTGCACTAGCCGGAGCATTTTCGCGGCCTGGCAGGCGAGGCAGCGAACGTGCTTGGGAGGCGGGTGGGAGGCATGTGGGAGGTGGGGCGGGAGGTGGGCAGGGCTAGCGCGCCATGTCACGGCGCCAACGTCACGGAGTGCCATTTGCTTTTGTTGGTCACGTGACCGGCCCTCCGCTTCTCTCAGTGGAAAAAATTAAATGTTACTGTCGGCTGCAATTCCACACCCCTCTGCACACCTGCGGAAGCGTGCAAAAGCACCATCTAAAGCCGCCCTCAGTAGGGATGATGGGGGTAAGTGTTCTGTCTCAGTGCGTCTCAGCGTGGGTCAGCACTTTTTGACCAATTTAGGCTGCACTTATTGTGATGGCGACCCGACGTCGCCATCGCGGCAAAACAAATGCATTGTCGCCATTGCGTGCTCTTATAGTGCACGTGACGGCGACAAAGCGATGGAGCAACAGTGCTACCAGAAATCTGGTAGTCACTGATATTTGATTTTTTTCAGCTACGGTCTCCCCTTGTGGCCAATCGGGAGCTTCTCTGTGCCTCTGACCTCCCCTTTTATGACGTCATCCAGCGACGTCGCCTAAACTTCCAAGTACAACTCAACGCAATGGCGATGTCATTGGTCGTGTCGCCGGCTGTATAAGCGCAGCCTTAGGGACAGTTGGGTGCTTATCTATATGGGATAGGCTGGCTCACCATATTGCCTACATAGGCCTTTAGTGGACATGGATTCAGTATACAACTGTAGCCACTTATTGCATAGATCCCATTTGGAGTGACATTTTCTATATTGATTTTGTGTAGTTTGTATCTTGTTATTTACTGATTTTTAGGGAGTTTTTGTAAAAGGGTTAATAGGAAATACCCCAGGCTTTTTTGACCTCTGTGAACGGGCCTGAAGAAGGGGTTCACCCTCTAAACATTCCCTCCCTTCCCTTGTATTATCCCCATGGTTTCCCCTCCCCTTTTCCCCGGTATATTCCCTTCCTTAGTCTCTCCTTCCCATCCTTCCCTTTTTCCCTTTGTTTCTCATGCTCCTTCCTTGCTATACATGTCATGTGCTTATTATCACTGTCTCTATGTTTTACACACACCCCTTTTGGGTTTTTGGGTTCTATTTTTCTGATTAAATTAGTTTGGCTTCTCATTTCTACTTGTCATTTTTGAGTGCTGGGAACATATTTCAATGTTTATTTATATCACATTACTGGTTCTCCTCTCTTCTCTTCCCATTTTTATTTTTGTCCCCTTACAGTTTAATGTTTGTTTGTCCATGTTCAGTCTGTGCTTGTGTGTATTGCACCACTGAGTAGTGCACTATTTCTGGAACTTTGTGGACTCATATATTTACCTACTTTGGAGAGCACACTATTAGTGCGGCACCAGGTGTCCTGATTTAGTTGTTGCATCTAATATCAGATAACCCTATTGGTCATAGGTTATATTATCATTTTAGCATATTAGTGGTGTCAAATAATTTTTTTGTGTGTAGTTGTATAGCAATATTATATCACGTTGTTATAGATTGTACAATTGCAGCGGCCGTTATCTGAACATTTCATGAAGCCGTTTTGTGAACTCTGCTGTATTCCACGCGGCATTCACAGGTTATTGTTCTTGAAGGCTGCCATGAATGCCACGAGTCGCACCTGTGTTTACCGCTGTTGATTTTTTTAAATTACCTGGAATCTGATTTATTTGGTGCAGTTCTTTGCGTTTCCGCCAGGTGACAGAAATTGATAAATTCCCTTTGCAGTACTGTTCAGTTATGTACTGTGCTATACTGTGTCAATTTGCAGGTGTTTAAAAACCAGATAAAAACCAAGTCTACCGCAGTGATCCATTGTGAATCGACCTTGGTCCTTGAAGATGCTGAAGATGTTATCAAATTTAGGCATTTCATAATAAAAAACCTCTAAAACACAATGTGTTGAGCTTTTTTCTACATTGTTCTATAGTACATCCCTTCACAGTTGCTGAATGGACAACATGGACACCATGTAAACTCCGTACATGTATCGCAAACCTGACTGTAGTTAGGCATATTTAATATTTTCTGCAATTAATGCTGGAACTGATAAGAAGGCGACTTTATCAGAAATATATGAACATTTAATTTCGAAACATGATTTTTTCAGATTTTCACAGAACGTTCGTAGGTGGAAGCATTCGGTAAGGCAAATGTTAACTAATGAGGAAAGCATTTTACACACTGCCCTCCACCGGAAGATAGCAGAGGGTATTGGTTAGTGCTACCACTTTTTGACAGTATGTTTGCTCATGGCAAAAACAAAAGGAGAAAGGGTTTAATCCATTTATGATTCATCTTTCCTGATCCAACAATGTACCAGCAGCAGCAACAGCACCGGCACCAGCATCGGCTTAAAATAACGGGCCAACCGTCAGTGAAAACCTGGTAAACACCAATCCTTGCTACCTTGCCCTGCCAGAGTACCAGCAAGGTTTCCAGCTTCAGCAACTTCAGCAGCTTCAGCAGGCACCTGTCAACTATAATGCAGACTCAGGAGTGACCCAAGCTTGTACACACAATACACCTCTGACATTGGCTCATCTTCCCCCGGTTGGCAAAGTTTATAATGAAGGTAAATATAATGCGCTACAGTATATTGTTTTACACTTTACAGTATTAACTTTAATTCCCAATGACACAACAGCAGTGTACAGTATGCCTACCATACAGTATCAAGACTTGTACTCATGCACACTATAGCGTGACTTGACACATGCGCAATTACCTGAAATAATAGCATGATTTTTTTTCTCCAGAAAAGAAACTTTTACATTGTAAAAGTATCAAAAGATAAGGAGAAATTCGATGGAACTCTAATATCGCTTTTTTTAAAACGTTGCTTTTTTACTTCTATATGTTAACTAGCTTATATACCCGGCGTTGCCTGGGATTTCATGTCCACGTGTACTGACCCAGTCGTGATGCAGGATGGAGCTGACAGGACTTCAAACCTGCATGGGTAAGTAATGGGTGTGTGTGTTGCTGCTCATCCTGCTCGCGCGGAGTCCCCTCCTTTTCCTGGTCCCCGTGGATGGCTGGCTGCCTGCACGGGGTGGGAGGTGGTAGCGGGGGGTGTTCCTTCCCCCCCATCCCCGTGGCTAGCTGCCATGTTCCTTCCCTTCCCCCCTTCCACCCGGTCCCCGGAGCTCTCGCTGCCCGGGCGGGGGTGTTCCTTCCCACCCCCCTGGTCCCCGTGGCTGGCTGCCATGTTCCTTGCCCCCCTCTCCCCGGTCATCCCAGGCGCTCCCGTTTCACCTGATGCCGACTGAGTGGGGAAATTACATTCACCGATTTGACGAAGCATGTTTCCCATACGCCAACGCTCCCATACGCCATTGCTTCGCCAAGCCACAAACCCACAAACAAACAATTTTTGACCTTAATATATTTTTTTGCCATTGTGTGATGTCACTGGGAGCGGGTAGTTCTTTGCCATCACGTGATGTCACTGGGGTTGGGGTTAGTGTTTTGCAATGTAACCGCCCAGCTGGTCACAAACCCAAAAAACATTTTTTCACTTTATTCACTATTTTATATATATATATAGATAGAAGATAGATAGAAGATAGAAGATAGATACATGGAAAACACTACAGTATGTTATGCATGTTGTTCATATTTAATTAAAAAAATAGAAATCCAACGGAAACAAATGTTTTTTGTTACGCCGGTGCTGCCCGCAGACCAGACCTGTCCCCTGAGCTGAAGGGGGAAGTGGTAATACACGCACCCGCAGCAAAGGGAGCGTGTCCGGAGTGTGGTATAAAGTGTTGCCAGGCCAGGTGTAGTAATGTAGATAATACTTGCCGGTACCGGTTGTAGAAATAGAGTGAAGAATGCCTTGCCGAGGTCAAGGAGTGGAGAGCGGAGATAGGTTGTAGTCCAAGCCGGATTCGAGAGGTATCAGAGTGAGCATTGTCCAAGGAGTGCCGAGATCGAGAGCCAGAGGGGGTAGTCGTACGAGCCGTGTCAGAACCTGTGAAACCACTAAGAGAATCCTGAAGTACTTCCATGCAGAGACTATGTCGAGCAAAGACTGAGAGCAGAGAGGAGCTAGATAAAGCAGGAAGGTCCAATTAGGAACGGAGGCGGGACAGGAAGAGCTACAGGGAGACACTGCAGATTGGTGCAGGCATAACAGGCCAGGTGAGACTTGTTGGTTAACCTGAGTATGCCCGTGCGGCTTACGGGGGCGGAGCCTGAGGTCCGGGGGACGGGAAGAAGAGTGTGCAGAATGAGCGCGCACCGTAACGTGTGTACGCGTGTGGACCGAGCCAGTGGATGGTGCAGGTGTGCGCGCGGGAGGGCGTGGGCACGCCCGGCGCTGAGCAGAGGAATCGCCGAGGGAAGTGAGTGCTCTGTGTGGGGAGCGCGGAGAACGCCGATTCCTGACAGTTTTTATATTCATATGCATATATTCATATTTTCACGAACATATTTATATTCTATGTTTTCATATTACATAAATTTTCACATTGTTATAATCACAACTGTTATATTTTCTCAATGAAGATGCATTTTCCAGTATAATTAGACTTGCATGTGTAATTAATTCTGCTAACAAACCACAAAAATAAATATTAATAGCTTTTATTCTATATTTATTATTCAAAATGTTCAACTTTTGCTAGGCTTGCTTTGCTTCTCAAACTATTTGTCGAAATATCACACTCTCACAAACATTTTAAAACAGTTACCAGTTGCATCCCCCCCCCTGCCCCCTCACAAAGCAAAATGCATTCAACTGCTTATCGACACCTCCCCCCCCCTGCTTATCGACATTATTTTTTTCTGACCGGTTTAACACACGTGCACGTGTGATAATTCCTTCATGGGGAATTAGCCAAAATGACTTGACTACCAGTGTGAATGTGAAGTCTGAAAGAAAGAAAAAAAAAGACAGAGCCGTTTCTTTTTTTCCCCTTCTTTTCTTCTAGACAAGGACTTAATAAATGAGTCATTTTAAGAAAACATCGCGTGAAGCATGTTTTTAATATTTTATCAATTTATACATTCTTAAAATCACTTACTTTTTATTTCTATATGGGGTGGCATACTGTACAATAATGTTTTTTTGGGGGGGTTACAGTACACCTGTACTATTGAAAACCTTCACTTTTTGCTAGGCTTGGTGTGCTTTGCATACGGTTTATGGAAATATCTCAGACACACAACCATTGTATTTATGTACTGTTGTGAGAACTTTGATAGTAAAACTGTTCAACCAGTATAACCATACTATATATACTGTATATAACTATAACTATAATAGGTAAGACAGTACACACATGTCTAATACAAATGTATAATATATATATATATATATATATATATATATATATATATAGAAAGTGGAGAGTACAGTAAGCGCAGACCTCACTACAGTACCGTAAATTACCATACTACATTCCGGTGGCACTCCCTTTACGCTGTAAAAGAATGGGCAACACACTGGCAATATAATTTATATAGTTGTTGTATTTGTCTGCTGTGAGTATGTCGCTCCAGAATCTAATTATTCCTTGTGTTAATTTCTCCTTTTTGGACGGGTTAACAACCTTTCTTATATAATCCTTCAGTTTATGTAATCCTTCAGCAACCAGTACGATGAGGTTCAAATCTGGTGATCTGGAATGGGAGGGGGAAAAAATGGCAAATTAGTTGAACAGATAAAAACAGTTTAAAACAATGATAAAAAGTTCATGTACACTGGAGCACTTACACCAGTGGCGTCTTAACCCAGTTGATACAGCTCGCAAGAATATAGGCATGATAGGCGGTATGTTTAGGGTCATTGTCCTGGAAGAAACGGTGCTCAGATGGGAAATCATGCCTAATGTATTCAACAATCTGGGGAACTATTCCTTCTTGGAAAAATACTTTATCCATGATTCTTGGAACAGGAGAAGAAAAATGTAACATTACGGTACAAAATACACTACAGTTGTACATTGCATAAGGCTACAACATGTGAATTTGTGTATTATTTTACCCTCAAAGATGATTATGCATCCTGGTCCATGTCTAGAGATGGCACCCCACACATGCATCTTCAGTGGGTGCTTGGGGCGCGGCTTCAGATATAGGCGTCCTTTTTTGTGGAATGCAAATGTGGCAAATCTTTCAAGGGCTAGAGTTGTCTCAATAGAAAAGATGACATCTTGAAAAGTCTCGCCACTTTTGATCTATGCCTGTGCTTGCTCCACTCTCTTCACCTTGTTGGCATCCCTTATCATTGGATACGCTCTGTAATGAGAAGGAAGAATTTTACAGGTACTGTAAAACCACACTTTAACCTACTGTACAGTGCACACTTTAACCTAGTTTGTTACAGTAAGACACTTACTTTACCCGTCCATATTTCCATCCAAATTGGCGTCTCATCTGCCTGATGCAGGTCTCAGATGCTGTGATATTATGAGCATTCTCTGGAGCAGTCTTGACTCTTGCTGCACATTGCTCATCCTTTACCTCGCTGATTTCATTCACCAGACGCTTTGTCGTCCTACAGTGTAAAGGAAAAGAGAACAATTTGTTAGAATAGGCCCCAAATTACGTCATCACAAATACATGACATACTGTACAGTACTGTATACAGTATTCTACAATAATTGCAAGGAAAAAAGTAAACACACAAATGCATTTTGATAGGCAAGACGTTTTTAGAGTAATACAGTACAATACAGTACATTATTTTATAAGCATCTAGAGACCAAAAATACATTTTATATTTTCTTCTAAAAGAAGTACAGTAATTTTTTGGCTCTAACATAATTGCAAAGAAAACAAGTAAACACAAAAATGCATTTTGATAGTGTAGGCAAGAAGCTTATACAAGTACTGTAATTACATATAGTAATGAAAACAAAAATACTTACTCTGTTGTGACTGTGGGACTCCGCTTTACACCTTTTGCATTACCATGGGCATGATAACTGACAGTGCTTTTTGCTAAAACGAGGCCCGAATAACGTAACCAGCGTTGAGTCTGTAAAATTCAATGTCCTTCTTATACATGTTCTGTTATTCTCATGCTGAGATCCTTTGAAACAAATTTCCTTGGCTTCGCTGCTTTAGGAAAGAAATCAAGCTCAGAGGAATGTATATTCGATGTGTGTTTATTCGATGTGCATTCGATGTGTATTCGAATGTGCATTGAATCAACATAAGTAATGGTGTATTTATACAATGAGCTAGACCTCACTCAACAGGTTAGGCACTGTACGCCCACTTTTAATACTTGAAGCTTGTGTCCATGCCCGACAAAAAATTCAAATGGGAGTTCAGTGCATAAAAGGTGACACAAATTGCATAGCCTCCCACGTGCTGATCTCTATCTGAACGAGCTCTTGTCCAGATACTGTATTGTGAATTCTTCCATCTGCATCCATGGATCAAGGGCAATTCTATGGATGCAGGAACCAGCTTTCTTCTGCCGTGCCGATCACGAGAAAGCGAAAGGCGGAAGCTGTTTCTAAGTCAAAGCGAAAGCCAAAGGAGAATAAAGAAAACGTTCCGAGGATTCCAAAGGCAAAGAACCCTGGTCCTTATTATGTGAAGGAGAAAAGGGTCAAAATCAACTTCACAAAACCTCTTTGGACAGGCCCCATACAGTAAGTGCCTGTACATACAGTAAGTACATCTAGATGCCCCCGATGCTCGTCCGAAAACCCCAGCTCACCTGCTCCAGCACCCATCAACACCGATGTTCATCCATAAACCCTCAGCTCACCTGCTCCAGCACCCATCAACGCCGATGCTCATCCGGAAACCCCCAACTCACCTGCTCCAGAACCCATCAACTCTGATGCTCGTCCGGAAACCCCCAGCTCACCTGCTCCAGCACCCATCAGCGCTGATGCTCATCCGGAAACCCCCAGCTTACCTGCTCCAGCACCCAGCACTCCTTGCTCGTTTGCTCACATACTGCTCCAGCTCGTTTGCTCACATACTGAATGTTTTCAGTGGTGTCGACATCACTGACAACTCTACAGATCAATACAGGGACCGAATGGAGGCCAAGATGGAGCATCTTTTGGCGGCCATGGAGAATATGGATAGTTGCATGGATCGCATGGGTGTTCGTCTGGATAAGATTGAGAGGATAAGATTGAGAGGATAAGATTGAGAGGAACTATTCATTCTATTCATTGCTTGTAGTCCCTACCCCTGTATGTGCGATGCAGGAGCAGGAGGGGTGGCCTGGAGGCGCCTTATTCTCCCATGGAGGAACCACATACCCCTCCCCGTGCACCCTCTCAATCCCTGGATTTGAATTTCACGGTGCCAACACAAAGCACACTATGGGCCCCCCCACACTCGCCCCGTCCATCTGCAGTATACATTTATACCCTTGAGTTGGAGGAGATTACAACCCCGGTAAGGCCACGACCGGAGGAAAGGATCCTCCCGGACATATACCCCTCCCCGCTGCCAGAAGCACACCTGCTCCAGCACCCAGGATATTACAGCTCTCAGACATCATGCAGAGAGAACTGCCCCAGAGCATCCGGGATAAATTCAAGATCAGATGTGATGGTCTACCACAGAAATATGCCCAATTTATCTTTAAACACCATGTCTGTTTTGAGCTGTACAGCGAGAGGACCCACAATGTCAATTTTTACGGCAATAAAGACAAGAAGGCTCTTCCTGCAAATTTAAGGAATGCAATTATGGAAGAAGTGAAGCGCTATTTTAATGTTACCATTGGTATTGCTAGAAACGTGAGAGACAGCATCAATGGCCTTTTGAGGCATACAAGTGCTCTTTCCTGGAGCTCCATCGAATTGTTTGACGACTGATAATGTTTTAAATCTAGATAATGTAAAAAGATAGTTAATTGTTTTAAATTGTTTCATTGTTTAATTTTTTTTTTCAATGGACTGTACTGGCTGCATGGTATAATATTTTTTTTCTATTTCTGTTTTGTATTTTGCATGTCTGGACTGGGCAAAGACACACTGCAGGGAAAAAAAACCATTGGTGCAGGAAACTCTCACAACAATACTGCCAGGTAAGACACAGTGCTCCAATCCATGCATAACAAATCCTTCCCCCCCCCCCAAACACCACAAAACCTAATGTAAACCTCCAGCAAAACCTAATGCTTATTGTTAGCATGCATCATTTTGTTGGATATAATTTGATTAGAACTCCTTTTAACCGAGGATACACAGTACAACTTTTCCCAGTAGAACGTAACATTGTTGTGGCAACACTAACTTGAAAGTCTGATACTTAGTATACCGTAGCAGCAATAATACACACTGGTTGAATAAGTCCTGTATGAGTAGCCAATTACAATAAATCAATGATTTTTGGCGTACAGTAGATCATGCTGTAAACTCTATAGGAGATGCAGGCATACTTTAACCATAATGTACGGCGCGATTGATAATATAGAATATAGAATATTGAATATTGTCTCTGTCTTTCCAGACCCAGATGTCCAAGAAGCAGCCGCCATTACAAAGACAAGATTGTAAATTTTGAAGAAGAGGTGATTGTATTATTCTTTTTTCCTTTATTCTCCTGTACAAATAAAACTTTTTATTCTTTAAATATACTTTTTTGGGTGTACATGTTTTTAATGTCTATACACTTACAGTACAGTAGTACTACTCTGTACCTAAAGTTCTTTGGGCATTTCAATATATAAAAATGTGTCATTGATAAACTGAACAGAATACAGTACTGTACAGTATGTACAAAATAATATATCAATCTATAAAATAAAATAAATAATAAATAAAATATATTAAAATAAAAGTGTTTTTTACTATCTAGATACACTAATAACAGTACTGTACTACTGTCTAGCACAGTGGCTCCCAAATCCAGTCCTCAAGGAACCCCAACAGTGCAGGTTTTAAGTATATCCCTGGTGGTTCAGTCAAAAATGATTGGGTCTAGCAGATACAGGGGCTTATCCAGAGAGGTACTTACAGGAAAGGATTAAATCCGCCACAGGATTGGCAATTAATTTTTTCCTATGCAGGGTACTCCGGTAGCGCGGTGTGAATGAAATTGCTAATTAGGCGAGTTTCACGCCAAGTGCATTTAGTGGCGCGCTGTATTTGCCCACAATACAGCCAAAATTTCCCCTGAACGCGCCATTTAGTAGCTCCGATTGGCGTGTACATGCGCATCGGAGCTACTGGAATCGTGCGTGTTTCAGCATTGGCGAAATCACGCTTCTCGCCACATGTCTGGCGAATTTGAATTGGCCCGCCATGTTCTTGCCAGGACAAGCTTTTCGCCTGCATATTTGCGCCAAAAGATGGCGCTATTTCCATTCTCTATCCTCTCTGCATAAGCCTGACAGTATCTAGCGACTCCATGAGGAAATTACATACACACATGCTCATAAATGTGCATTTAAACCAGGTTCCAATTTGACATACACGCATGGCATAAATATAATGACACGCATATGCGTTTCAACAAGATTCCAATTTGACACGCACGCATGTGCATAAATGTGATGACACGCATATGCGTTTCAAACAAGTTCCAATTAGACATACTGTACACACATTCACGGAATAAATATTTTACATTCGGAAGAAGAGGTGACGTTGTATTTTTGTATTACTCTTTTTCTCTTTATTATCCTGTACAAATACAGCATTTAATTAGCTAAAAATACTTTTTGTTGTTTGTGCTCATATTTTTAATCTTCTACAGTTAGAGAATTTATGTATGGCTAAGGAGCCTCAGAAAGGACTTCTTTTCCATGTACAGTATACAGTATGAACTCGTAACGTTAATCTTCAAATTAGAATTACACACACACAAACACTTGCAGAACTGTACGGCAATAAAAGACAGTTTGCATTGTACTTAGATTTTTAGATTTTAAGATAACAACTCACGATCGCCCACTTGAGCTTCTCGACGGTATTGCAGAAAATGCTAAAATACCATTTTCTACTTCCGATAAAAACACTACTAAACACGTGTCTTAATACGGGAAAGTTTGAAAAAATCATGCAGCCCGACCTGGGTATGCCCAGGAATACAAATTGCGAAATGTTTGGATAACGGCCGCTGTTTTTGTTTGTTACCAGTTTACCGAATCAGTTGCTAATTATTAGCACATTTTGTTGAATATGGGTAGTTTCACAAAATGTTTGCAAACGTGCGCAGAAATTTTGCACATCTGTAATGGATACATACAGTAGCTCATTTTATAATAAGTAACACAATAAGACACACATGCATTAAGTCCTGGTGTTAGGTAAGAATAGAACATAGAATACAATAGAATAGAAGTTTTTCCCTTTCATGCTCCAGCTTGCATGTTTTATAAATACACTAGCTGATATACCCGGCGTTGCCCAGGATTGCAGGGGCGGGGTGCGTGAAGGGCGGGGTGGGAAGGGGGGGTGCGTGAAGGACGGGGTGGGGGTGGGGGTGAAGGGCGGGGAGGGGGTGGGGGGGGCGAAGAGCAGGGGGTGGGGGGCAAAGGGCAGGGAGTGGGGGGCGAAGGGCAGGGGTAGGGGGCAAAGGGCAGGGGGTGAAAGGCAGGGGTAGGGAGGGTGAAGGGCAGGGGTAAGGGGGGTGAAGGGCAGGGGTAGGGGGGTGAAGGGCAGGGGTGGGGGGGTGAAGGGCAGGGGTAGGGAGTGATGGGCAGGGGTAGGTGGGGTGATAGGGGGGGTGAAGGGCAGGGGTGGAGGGGGTGAAGGGCAGGGGGTTGGGGGGTTGAAGGGCAGGGGTAGGGGGGGCAGGGGTAGGTGAAGGGCAGACATGGGGGGGTGAAGGGCAGGTGTGGGGAGGTGAAGGGCAGGGGTAGGGGGGGTGACGGGCAGGGGTAGGGGGGTGAAGGGCAGGGGTAGGGGGGATGAAGGGCAGGGGTAGGGGGGTGAAGGGCACAGGTAGGGGGGTGAAGGGCAGGGGTGGGGGGGTGAAGGGCAGGGGTAGGGGGGGTGAAGGGCAGGTGTGGGTAGGTGAAGGGCAGGGGTAGGGGGGGTGAAGGGCAGGGGTAGGGGGGGTGAAGGGCAGGGGTGAAAGTGAGGCACAAATTCTGGGTAGGAGTAAAATGTCCCTCTCCACACACACACACGATGGGAGTGAGAGGTGGTGGAGAGTGGGACTGGCGCAGATCCGAGGAGGCTGCTTGGCCCCCCAGTGGCCGGGGAGATAGCTCCGGGGAGGTAAGGGAGTGCCGGGGAGGTAATGGAGTGCCAGGGAGGTAAGGGAGCACCGGGGAGGTAAGGGAGCGTTGGCGGCTGGGAGGGCCGTGCCACGCTTCCCCTCCATCCGGGAGCCGTTTGAGAGCGAGGGGGGAGGAGCCTGAAGTTGGCGGCTGTGGCAGGAGGGTCGCGCTTCCCCTCGGTCCGGGAGCCGGTGCAGGGTGGCGCACGTGATGGGGGGGGGACAGAGGGAGTGTGTGTGTGTGTGTGTGTCCTTTGGCCCGTCACTCCACCTCTGGCCAATGAGAGGTGTGCAGGGGCGGGCAGGCCAAGGGAGCCATCTCATTGGCCTGAGGCGGAGTGACAGGCCAAAGGTCCAATGTGATTGCCCCTAGGGACAGGGAACACACATACAGACAGGCAAACACACATACAACAGTTTGAGAACTATATAGATAGATTCATGTATATACCATTATTAGATTAAATTATTGTTAACCCCACTAAATGCTCTGTTTAAAATGTTGTCAAACTTAAACTTTATTGTTGCAGCATTTGTAATGCATGGATGTTTTGCTCTGCTTTAAGTCCATTGATTTTTGCAAACATTTTCTCCGAATATTGAAAACATTTGTTTGATTTTTGTTTTATGCAGGAAATTCATGAACCACTGGAATGTTACGTTGAGTATTGTTTTCATTGGCAAAAGAATTACCCCAAAAAAAACGCAAGTAAATAAAATCCAACACTCTGATATCGGTTCACCACCAAATCCTTATTCTGATTTCCAATGAAGTTTGGTTTTAGTAAGTATATATTTTAATTAGTATTTCGAGAATCAATTTGCTTTTGTCATTGATAAGTGTTATATTTCATTTGGCATGATCACCACTGTTATGGCTGAAATCCCATGGATATTTGCTGGCTGCTTACTCTGTGTTCATTATTGCTCTCCCTGTTGGAATGGAATACGTTCTAAATGTTTCTCTTTATGTGTCCCAAGTCATTTGAATGGAGTATATTAAAATACAGTTGCTTGGCTGATAGCAGCTAAACACTATGCCATTGCAGCACGTAATCATTCCTACATTTGAAAACAGTACATTCCCCTCCAACTTGAACCAAAGATTAGCAAACAATTGGAAGGATAGTATACTTAGCACTTTACACAAACAATTCCATGTATGTAATAGAATGCCAACATTTCTATGTAATCTTTTAAATTCATGGATCAATAATTTACTATAAACATGGGAATTAATTTAGTTTCAGTAGACTGACACGATTTTTTTAATACCAGTAATATGTGATTGATGTACAGTATTTACAGTACTTCACAATTTAATACTGTTAAACAACCGATTTAATTGCATACAATATACAAACAGAATGATCCATGGTTGTACGAGCAGAATAATTTGGGAGATTTATTGATAGAAAGGGTCACTAAAAGTTAAGACTTGATGACAGCACAAGCGAGTCCATTTCATGTTACACTCCTCTGTGTTTATGATGAATATATAACCTCAGTCTCAAGGTTTGTGAATATTTAGTAAATAATTCTTTAGTAAAAGTCCAAGGAGTTTTGAAAAAATGAGTGGAATGTGGCAAAAATGGTCAGGTTTTGCAATGCTTACATAAACATGTAGAAGTCTTGCATGGATGGCCTTGGAAATGAGCAATTAGCAAATATTTTGCAGTTGTACATTTTTTTTAAACATGCAAAGGAATATTTATGATGAACTGAATTAGGACACATTCATACATTTGTCGTTATAGAAGCAGTTAGAGGAGGACTTGATCTGCACTATATTGTAATGGGATGATTCAAAGTTTGGTTCTGTAAGTGATTTATTTTTTCCCCATCAATTAAATCCCATGGGTTTAAAGTGAGTTTAACCTATGTGCCCCAAAGATCTGCGTAAAATATCTGGGTAACAAACGTCATACAAGATTGCCCCTAAAATACCTATGTAGAGCTGACTTGATTATCAAAGCTATTAAACATTCAGGAGGCTATGTATCAAGCTCACAACACATACATCTTGACAGTCAGTCACCCCCTAAACTTTTTTTTCCTGCATCAAATGTACAGTAAGAAGTTTGTTAATGAAGGTTTTTTTTTATCTTGACACAGATTATTCGCCAGACATTTCAATCTCAATTGAGGGAACATAGATTTTTTTTTGTGGCTGATAAATTAACATAGACACATAGAAATTGATGGCAGATAAGAACAACTTAACCCATTCATGTTCATTCACCTATTCACCGAAACCTCAGACCCTATTAGATCCTTTGTCTTTTGCATATTTATGATTGTGTCTATTGCAAGCATTTTTTAATCCCTTTACTACAGTATATTAGCCTCTTTTACAGTTGGGAGAATAGTTCATAAAACATTTACTTCCACGTATTTCCCTTAGTTTTCCACCTTCTAGCTGTAGAGCATAACCTCTTGTTCTATCACTTCTCGACTCCTCCCACATTTTCCTCACACATTCAAAAGGTAGCTAAAACTGTAATTTTTCCTCTGCAATATTTAGGGTGACCAGATTTTGAAAATGAAAAACCGGGACACAAAAAAAATTATTAATACAACAAAAAACATTACTAAAAAAGAATATTATAATGATATTTATCTAATAGTGTCACCATTGATGCTGTATTATTCATTCTACCTCTTCCCATTCTCTCTCTACCTTCTCCCCCATCACTGCCGCCAACAGAAATCATGCGCCCCCCCCCCCCCCCAAAGGGAGGGAGAGAGGTGAGGGGAGGGAGGGAGGTGACAGGGAGGGAGGGAGGTGACTAGGAGGGAGGGAGAGCGGTGACAGGGAGGGAGGGAGAGAGGTGACAGGGAGGGAGGGAGGGAGGGAGAGAGGTGACAGGGAGGGAGGGAGAGAGGTGACAGGGAGGGAGGGAGAGAGGTGACAGGGAGGGAGGGAGGTGACGGAGGGAGAGAGGGGTGACAGGGAGGGAAGGAGGGGTAACAGGGAGAGAGGGAGAGAGAGGGGTGACAGGGAGGGAGGGAGGTGACAGGGAGGGAGGTGACAGGGAGGGAGGGAGAGAGGTGGGAGGGAGGGAGGGAGAGAGGTAGAGAGGTGACTGGGAGGGAGAGATAGAGGTGACTGGGAGGGAGGAAGAGATAGAGGTGACTGGGAGGGAGAGATAGAGGTGACAGGGAGGGAGGGAGGTGAAAGGGAGGGAGGGAGGTAGGGAGGTGACAGGGAGGGGGGAGGTGACAGGGAGGGTGGGAGGTGACGGAGGGAGGGGTGGCGAGAGGTGACAGGGAGGGAGGGAGAGAGGTGACAGGGAGGGAGGTGACAGGGAGGGAGGGAGGGAGGTGACGGAGGGAGGGGTGGCGAGAGGGAGGGAGGGAGAGATAGAGGTGACTGGGAGGGAGGGAGAGATAGAGGTGACTGGGAGGGAGGGAGAGATAGAGGTGACTGGGAGGGAGGGAGAGATAGAGGTGACAGGGATGGAGGGAGAGATAGAGGTGACAGGGAGGGAGGGAGAGAGGTGACTGGGAGGGAGGGAGAGAGGTGACAGGGAGGGAGGGAGAGAGGTGACAGGGAGGGAGGTGACAGGGAGGGAGGGAGAGAGGTGACAGGGAGGGAGGTGACAGGGAGGGAGGGAGGGAGGCGACAGGGAGGGAGGAAGAGATAGAGGTGACAGGGAGGGAGGGAGAGATAGAGGTGACTGGGAGGGAGAGATAGAGGTGACAGGGAGGGAGGGAGGTGAAAGGGAGGGAGGCAGGTAGGGAGGTGACAGGGAGGGTGGAGGGAGGTGACAGGGAGGGGTGAGGGAGGTGACAGGGAGGGAGGGAGAGAGGTGATGGAGGGAGGGGGGGGCGAGAGGTGACAGGGAGGGAGAGAGGTGACAGGGAGGGAGGGAGAGGGGTGGGAGGGAGTTAGGTGACAGGGAGGGAGGTGACAGGGAGGGAGGGAGAGAGGTGACAGGGAAGGAGGGAGGGAGAGAGGGAGAGAGGCGACAGGGAGGGAGGGAGAGGTGACAGGGAGGGAGAGGGGTGAAAGGGAGAGAGGTGACAGGGAGGGAGAGAGATGACAGGGAGGGTGGGAGGGAGGTAACAGGGAGGGAGGGAGGGAGGTGACAGGGAGGGAGGGGGAGAGGGGGAGAGGTGACAGGGAGGTGGAGAGAGAGGGAGAGGTGACAGGTATGGAGAGGATGACAGGGAGGGGGAGAGAGAGAGACACACACACACACAGAGACACACACACAGACAGAGACACACCCAGACAGAGACACACACCCAGAAAATTATATAAATAATTTATTGACATTAATTAAAATTAAATAAAAAATGAAGACATTAATTGGATATTCCTCATTGTCATTCCTGACCTGACCTTGGGGCTTGTTTATATAATATAAAAATGTGCTAAATAAATAGCAGGGGAAAGCAGAAATATGGTTGTGCATTATTATAAATATATATGTTGCTACTTACACTTACAGTACTTATTGTACAGACTGTCACACGTGCAGCAGCAGCTCTGCCTCTGAGCAGCTCCAGACTGTCTGACACATCGTCTCCTGTGCTCCTCGTGGCAGTCACTGTCACAGGTCAGTGACATCACTGCCATCCCATGGATCACTGCGGCCCCTCCCACCCGGCATCTGTCCAATCCCCTGCGGTCCTGCTGAGCTGCTCCCATCCTCCTCAAATGGCCACCAATCTCCTGCACCGTTACTCCCTGGTAGTGTGGTGCGGTGTGCCCTGCTCATACTCTGCCCCCGCCCCATGGCATTCTTACCCAATCCCGTGCAGCCTAGCATTCTACTATGAAAAATATGCCGGGGCAGGGCTTTGTAGAATGCCGGCCGGCACGCAGGGGATTGGTTGAAGGATGTCTAAAGCCCAACCCCCCGGCAGCATTCTATTCTACAAGTGAAAAAACTCACCAGCTGAGTCCCGCATCCTCCTCGCGCAGCTCAGCCGCCGCAGACTAGCGCACCGCCGCCCGCTCCACATCACATCTATGTACCGGGACAAAGGCCACAACCCGGGACATTTCCGGGACAGGCAGGCAACCGGCACAGTAATGAAAAAAACGGGACTGTCCCGGCAAAATCGGTACAAGTGGTCACCCTAGCAATATTACAAAGATATACCCTTTCCTCTGTTGCTCGACTGCTAAAACTCTGACACAGGCCCTCATTCTCTCCCGTTTTGACTACTGTAACCTCCTGCTGTCCAGCCTTCCTGCCTCCCACCTGTCTCCCCTACAATCTGTCCTAAACGCTGCTTCCAGAATCACTTTACCCTTGCCTAAATCTGTCTCAGCATCTCCCCTGCTGAAATTCCTCTCCTGGCTTCCTATCAAATCCCGTATCTCACACTCAATTCTCCTCCTCACTTTTAAAGCTTTACACTCTTCTGCTCCTCCATACATCTCAGCCCTAATTTCTTGCCACATCATCAGAACTCTTGCGTTCTGCTCAAGGACGTCTTCTCTCTACCCCATTTGTGTCTATAGCTCCCTCCCGTCTTAAAACTTTCTCACTGACTGCCCCACACCTCTGGAATGCCCTTCCCCTCAGTACCCGACTAGCACCCTCTCTTTCAACCTTTAAGGCCCATCTTAAAACCCGCCTTCTTAACGAAGCATATGGGTAGCTCTCTGAATGATACTATACACCTCATACATCAACCTTGGCCCCTTGCAGACGCACTTATCAGAACTGTAGAAGAAACAACCCGACTGATAAGCTCAAAGGTAACGTACCTGGAGGCAAGATGCCGTATGCGAATGCAATTGGAGCTAAGGAGCATCAGAGGGAGAGAATACTGGAGACTGTGCTGCTGTATAACAGGAGTTATCCATATAGTGTAGTGCAGCAAGAACGGATCAGCTTGGAGTAACCAATATTCACGATGCAACTATTCTCAATCAGCCCCATGGCTCTCACTCATTTCCTTCCATGCGCACACGGATGATGTCACTCCTCGGCGCAAATTTGATCCGGAACATCAGAGAAAAAGAAGAAGATCAATGTCGCAGCCATCCAAACACAGGGACTCACCAGGAAAAATTAAAACAAAATATTTATTGGAGTTACATTAAAAAGGGGGAACACTCAGGACGGACAAAAATAGAAAAACCTCCTCCCACGTGTTTCGGGCATGTACTGCCCTTTCTCAAGGAGTAAATATGCCCGAAACACGTGGGAGGAGGTTCTTCTATTTTTGTCCGGCCTGAGTGTTCTCAGCCAGCACACCCCGCGCACTGTGTTGCGCTGTGTACAGCTCCCTGATAAAAACTTTAGGACATTTGTATTTGCACTGGTTGCACTTAGGGACATTTGTATTGCACTGGTTCCCCCTGGCCTGTCTCCCCCCCTGGTCTCTCCCTCCTCCCCTGGTCTCTCTTCCCCCCTTTGGTCTCTCTCTCTCCCCCCTGGTCTCTCTCTCTCACCCCCCCCGGTCTCTCTCCCTCCTCCCCTGGTCTCTCTCTCCCCCCCTGGTCTCTCTCTCCCCCCCTGGTCTCTCTCTCCCCCCCCCTAGTCTCTCGTCCCCCCCACCCTGGTGATAAAGGGTGCTGGGGGTGATGGTGATGAAGGGTGCTGGGGGAGATGGTGATGAGGGGTGCTGCGGGAGATGGTGATGAATTATCGCATGCGCAATATAATACCTCAATTTTTGCATGGTGTGGCTATTTTCACTTCTAATTCGCCACACCTGTGCCTACATTGAAAAATAGGTTGCCCGCCCCTGCTCTAGAGGATAACACGCTCTTTACAATGAATACCCATCGCATATTTTCAGTCTGCAAACTAGTTATTTTTCTGTCAGCAGCAAGATCTTTAATACGGCGTGCAACAGTATTGTTTGACAGCTGTACTTTGTCAATTATTTTACTAGACTGCTCGTTAAGCATGCACGCTATAATATCTTTCGTGCAAGGCATGATGAGTGTTTTTCCAATAGTATGCGCTTCTCTGGTGATCACTATTCAGTAATTTACTTTGTAAGATGTGTCTGTTGCACTTTCTTTGTCTTTGAATTCAGCATGGTTGGTTTTAAAATGCCTTTGAAGTTTAGCAGGGGCCACGAAACTGTTGTATAGTATTTTGCTGCACACCACGCACTATGCATCAGGACAATCTTTTATTTCCAACACAAGTAAATGTGAAAGATAAATATCTTTCATCATACTCTAGTTTCCTTTTCTTACCAGTTGCTGCAAATTTTGCAAATTTGGTGGGATTGGACGGGTGTTGTTTTATCCTGGTCAGCTCATTAACCAATTTTCCGCCAACAAAAGGCTGCGATTGTCCATCCTCAATTTGAAGTTTACTAAAATTTTTCTCTTTGTTTTGGTCTCACTTTGAGTACTAGAAGAAACTGTTTTTTGTTTCAACGTTCCTTTTTTCATCCACTGATCCACGGGGAATGGGTTTAATATCTTTATTTGGAAAAACAGACTTTTCTCACAAAAATATTGATATTATAAGAAAAACAACATAAAATGCATGAGTACCAGCATCAGTATCTTACTAGGATGTCGGCCAACAGAAAACAGCCTAATGGTCTGTGAATGTGCATCACGTGACCAACTCTCACCATTTCTCTGACTTTGACTTGGGCCGAAGCCATTCAATCATTCGACTCTAATTGTTATGGCGCGAGTTACATTATAAATATACTATCATGAATGAGTTGAAGATATTCATATATCTTCAATCTAAATACTACCAGTATTTAAATAGGATTTTTTTTTTTAAGCATGGTGGATGGGTATCACTTAAAAGCAGCCGTTAAGAATCACATAATATTAAATTAGAATAAAAAATATTGCTAACACTGAATTGTTTTCACGGAACACTTATTTACATCCCGTGGAACACCAGTGTTCCGTGAAACATAGTTTGGGAAACGCTGCTCTAGATATTTCCAATAATTTTTAAGGGAACATACTGTAATCATCTCCTCCTTTTTCCTGCACGCTCTTCTATGTACATAACCCCTCTAGGATTTCACTGTTGCTTTGTTGCATTACTTGTCTATTTTTAGTCCGCTGCAATAATGACTGAAAAATCATCTGTGGGATTTCCTAGGTGGTGGCTGACATTACAGTGCCATTAGTCTTATATTCTGTTGTTGATTTGTTGTCTTTCTCCAACAATTACTTCTATAATTATTTTCCAGACCACTCCTGTAGCACAGGATGCAAAAACAGTCAGAATAGATGTAAATAGCATATAACCCCTTCTGTTCTGGAAGTCCGGCGCCACCAGAGTGCCAGCATACTTCCAGGGATCACGACCAAGTGATTGCATGGGAGAAGCAATCACGGCTGGCTTCCAGTGATGCAAAACAGAGATCAGTTTAACTAAGGGAACCATGAACTTGAGCAGGCCTGGAAAACGACAGTATCAAAATCCTAATGATGTTTTTTGACATGATGGCCCTTGTGATTTTAAAGGGTCATCAAAAGGGCTGTCAAACAGTTAATATAATGTTGATAGATGTCTTTGAATGGTAAAAATTATCTCTGCGAACCCAACCAACATGGTAAATCCCCTTTGATTAATATGCTAAGGAATGTGGTCTTCATTCTAGTCGGTTACAAAATCTAGTGTTTCTTTATTGGAATCCTGAGAACTATACATACTTTTTGATATGGAAAATTCAAATGACAGAATAATACAGTGACTCTTCAACCGCAGTATCATCACTTTGACTGTATTAGCCCTGTTCTTGCCAATGTCTTTCTGAGAACTTAGCTGAAGATTCCTAGGAGATTTTAAAGATGGTATGCAGCAATCTATTTTTTTGGTCCTATAAAAGGATGGAATCCAGCCGTGAGATTCCCCGGCAGCGGGGAGAAAACCCACAGGCAACCCATAGGATAACACCAACTGCCCGTTACTGCCCGCGGCTCTCACCGGAGCTGTGGCAAAATGTTTTACCGTTTATCTTTTTTACTACCTTCTGACCCAGAAGCGCAATCAGTATGGAGACAGAGTGGACAGTCCCAGCCAAACTTTTAAATCTCATTGAAAATAATTAAACATTTTATTTGATACACCTGGTGCCACATTTGCCTCAGTTCTGCTGCTTGTAATGTTGATAGGCCAGCCCCTTCTTTTCATGGGCATCTCATAAAAGTGGGTATCATGGTGTTCTTAGGTAAGATATTTGCAGTTTTTTGGCAAAGATGGATACAGTATGTTTCACCTACTCTGCGAAATTGTACATCCGACACATATCTACACTTTAAATGTGATAAATACACATAGTAGAACTTTGAACTAGTAGAGCAACCAGTATACAGCTATAACTGTGTCTGTTTTTTTTTTTTTCATTTAAAAAATCTGGTCACCCTATAAGTAGAGATTGGCGAATCCACCCAAATCCATTTCCCCAAATTTTACACATTTTCTACCCAAAATCAGTTTCACGGTGTAAAATCCACAGATGGATTTGGTCCATTTTAATCCATGTGGATTCATCTAATCCACCATTGAATACAATCTGTGGACAGATTTGTAGAATCCAAATTGTAGAATCCCCGGATTCAGCAACCAGTTTGTGGATTCTTAAGAATCCACCAACACATTGCTGAATCCGCGGTTTGGATTTTTCAAATCTGTCCACGGGTTGTAGAATCCGCAAAGTGTATTGGCAATAATAATAAAAAATCCGTAAAATACGAATTGCCCTTCTTGAGATTGATCCGCCGAAATCTGCAGACCAAAGGAATCAGCCGATCCACTGTGGTTCCAAATCCACCCCAAAAATGTGCTTATCTCTACTTATAAGAACCTACATTATAGAAAAGAAACTTTCCAGCTAAAATCCATACTAGACTATGCACCTTCTACCCGCTACAACCTCTTTATCTCATTGTTTCAATGGGCCATATTCCTGCATGTCTAAGAAAACATGATGCTTTATGGCCCATTTACTTGATTGCCGCCGTAAGGTGTCTACCAGACAAGAAGGTACCAGATTCATCAAGAGTGTTAACACCCTAAATGGGGTTTAACATCTGTTTGGATGTGTTAACCTGTAACAAAGCTTGTGGAATAACCTGGTTATGGAGTATCACTTAGTAAATATTCCTCAATATACCTTAACATGAAAACCCTTCTATAGTTATGTCTAGGTAAATACACAGTTATCTCCCCTTACTGGTCACCATGCATGCCATTTTATTAAAATGCACAGTGTTCGACAAACCTATACATTTGCTCGCCCCGGGCGAGTGGATTTAACCCCCGGGCGAGTAAATATTGGCCCAAGCAGCACACGTTTGGTACTAGGTGGCGAGTAGATTTTTTTGTGTGGCGAGTAGATTTTTTGGTGATTTGTCAACCACTGAAAATGCATATAGGGTGAAAAGCTACTTTCCATTTGGGGTGGGCTCTTTTTTTTCCAAACCAGCAATTCCTTTCAACAAACGTAAAAAAAAAATCAGAACGCTGTGATTTTTCAGTGTTTCTAAATCATCAAATAAGCCTTCAGTCAAACAGAGCTCATGTTATCACTTAGTGACGATCTTGCCAGGAAAGGAACACACAGAAATCCCTGGCTTACATACAGTAGTGATTAAAATGAAAGCTACGTTTTACCATAGAAAGCAGAGGTTATTTTGCAGAATATTTGTTAAATACTGTAGCGTAGAGGTAAAAATGTTTTAATGCATGGAAAATGAAATTTAGTAGCTGGGAGTACACTGTCATATTATTGTCACTTGCCTCGTAGACGTAGACTTAAAAAGGATAAACCTTTCATGCAGAGGAGCCTTTCTCCTGCTGATTCTGGCATGTGTAGATATGGTCACAGAGACTGCTGCCCAGAAATAGATTTAGTCTGGTATCCTTTGGAAGTGCTAGTCCCATGTTGGATTCGGTATGTTTGTGCCAGGTTGCAGGAGATGGATGAAATATGGCCATCAGGTATTCCCATAGAAGTCACAGAAGAAAAATGAAACCACATAACTAAGTGAAAATATCAATCACTCATTCATCTTGAGGGATTCCACGTTTTTTTATCAGGGTAATGTGTTGGCATTAAGCTGAATGGTAATATGCATTTAACTCTAACTGCATTTTCGGAAGGGTTTGCTGCACTATTGCATGCTCATGTTTTGTCCTTTTCAGACTAACTGTATTAAGTTACCTGACTAGACATGTGTGTGCACTAATCCGATATAGTGTACATTAGGCATGTTTACATTGTGTTCTTAGTATTCTGACGTTTCACTTTTCAACACATGACATATCCGATGCTTTATGATACATACAGTACCAATGGGCAGTTTTCCGACGCCAAAACGCCTTATCTGACACTCTTAGCTGACTCTTTGTAATACATACCAATGGGCAGAAAATGGGTTTGGCTTTCCGACGATTCACTATCCCAGGAGAGCGCTATCTTTTTCCCCTGTGTCCCCCTGCCGGCTGTCCTGCTCTCCATGCGCCCCCCTCCCTCCCTCGACCTTACCATGGTTCCCGGCGTCTGGGCGTCATGACGTCATGTTGCCATAGCAACGCGATGTCACATGACCCCACGGCCTCATTTGACGCTGCATTGCCATGGCAACGCGTCTCCAGATGCCGGCTGAACCACGGTAAGTTTGGTTTACAGAGGCCTTCGCCGCTTCCCCGGCACTTCATTTAAGTGCCTTCGGAAAGCGTGCAGGGCCTCTGTAAACCTCGCGCCCCCCGCAGTTAATCTCGCGCCCCCCAGTTTGCGCACCGCTGCACTATCCAACGCTATTTTCAAGAATGCATTGTGCTGTATAACCGAGGACCGCCTGTACTGTTAGCTTAGTGAATACACCAGCTACTCAAGGAGAATATTACACATTCTTGGTATATCATACCACCTGGTATAAGCCATGAATTCCTGCTGTTTAATACGTGAGGCTTGTAATTGCCTTCCTTTGGCCTATACATGGCATTGCAACAATACCGAAATCAAACACAACCATTTTACAAATGCAACAGTACAGCCTGAGGGTTCTCATTGTAGAATGAAAGACATGCCTTTGGGGTCTCAGAAAAGAACTTTGGAGCAAGTGACATGGATAATGCAGTGATTTTTATAACCACTTTCCAAAGTCCATTTACACCGAGATTTTAGCATGTGGAAAACTAATCTGTTTTTTTTTTTTTACAATGTTTTAATACCACTATCGGGACCTGAGAAAGTTAATTGGCAATTTTTTAGCCCCCCAGTGATGGGTCCATTCTGCTTCTGACGCTGCTGCTTGCCAAATGTGCTTTGCCATCTGGCCATTCTATTATAGGAAAGACAAGAAAAACTAACACAAAAATAGCATATTGTGCAATAAACTTTCCCCTGCTGCGGGCCCTTCAACAAAAAAACATTTTCATTATTATTTCATTAGTATTTAACTTGTCTTCCTGTTATGTTATCAAAAAGTATAGCACTGTTTCTCCGTTTTGTGATTTCTTTATAGAATTTACAGGAGGTACGCTGCAATCTCAGAAAGTTCCACCCCGGGGTCATTACTAATATATTAATCCTCAAATTTGGATGATTGATCTAACCTGGATGATTTCAGTATAAATACTGCCATTTCAACAATAATCTATTGAATAATTTGGTTTTGGACGTTAGCTTCATTATTCAGTTGAAGAAAATAGTTTCTTTATTTATCTTATGCTATACTTATGTCGTGTATTAGTATTTATTTCTATTTGATCTATTTGAAGGTAAAATAAGGTAGAATTAGCACACATCTTAATTGTTTTTTACTGCATCATGCTGGCCTACAGTATTCACTAAAATCGCCTGAAAACATCATGCAATTTGACTTGATAAAAATCCGGAGTCTTCTCATATTCATTACAAATTATCACTGCATAAGAATCGCATGGTTTAACATGCACATTTGCACAATTTGCTTGGGTATCAAACTGAGAAATATATTAAAATGGTTTAACCTTGTATATTTCACAGGTATCTCAGGTGACATCCAGTGGACATTTTATGGGCACTTATAGCACTAGTTCCAGGGGGAACATGGGATATATTCAGTAAGAGAAAAATATAGAACAACATCTAAGTGCAGGTTTTTTCATCAAAGTAAAAATAGGCTGTTATCTGGGCTCATATGTTGTGCCTACTTACAGTGTAGACAAAGGTATATATGCATATCCAAAACTGGGGCAAATATTGTGGGTTGTATACACTAAGAACAGATGCACCTCAGGCTAAAGGAAACAGCAAAACATAGCACGAATCAGTAGAAAATGAATTTTTATGTTTGTAAAAATATAAGAGCCGTACTCACACTCTATATAACCAAAAAAATCAGTTCACAATATTAAGGACATCATGAGTGACCAATCAGCTCACCGCTTCTGATCCTTCTGCGATGCCGATGTTAGGACCGTCTCCCCAGCTGTGGGAGTCTCTGCCGGTGTTTCCGTGAGCTCCGTCACGTAACTTCCGGTTCGGTCGAACGCCACTTTCGGTTTTCGGCTTGTTAGCTAGAACGTGTCTGTGAGTGCTCTCTGACCACAAACACTCCCCCTCTGAGTATATAGTAGATAGTGAGTGTGAGTACGGCTCTTATATTTTTACAAACATATAAATTCATTTTCTACTGATTCGTGCTACAGTATGTTTTGCTGTTTCCTTTACCCTGCGGTGCATCTGTTCGGAGTATACAAACCACAACATTTGTCACAGTTTTGGATTTGTGTATATACCGTTGTCTACACTGTAAGTAGATACAACATATGAGCTAAGATAACAGCCCATTACTACTTTGATGAAAACACTTTCACTTAGTTGTTTTATATTTTTCTCTTGCTGAATATATCCCATGCTCTCCCTGGAATTTGAAGAATATTGCAGCTTCTCTGGGGCCAACGGAGACAGTCCCTACCAGAGGGTTTGAGCAGTGGAGTTACAGCTTTATACATTTAATCACTTTTTGCACTATTTATTTTATAGAGAGTGTTGGTTGCACAAGCACATTATTTCACTTAAGTTACATGTAGGAGCGCCTTGTTTTCACTTTTTTTGTATCACTTACTGTATAGCACTAGCACTTATACCCAGGGGGTGTCAACTTTCCCCTTCTCTGGGCAAAACATGCTGGAGCAATCTGTCCCCCCACCGGTCAAATGGCCCACTAGAACTTTCCCTACCTCTGAGTCATACCTCATGTGCCTGGGATCTGCAACATTGTATCTTATATCTGAGCCAGCTCACATGCAGGACCATGTGTAATGGGTTTAACCCCTACACTGCCAGAGTGCTACCCTAGCCTGCATGCTAAAACAGGCCTGGTTTTAGTGGGGGGCTACACTGGCATAAGATGTCATATGATGCCGCAAACGAGGTATGGTCTGTACCACCATTTAATAAATTATGTGTTCAAAAATTCGATGCAAAAATTGTGTAGTTTTGAAACTGGTGCAAAGTTGAAGTAAAATGTTGTATATTGATTTCTTTTGCATACAAGGAAGGAGCATGTAGATAGTGCAGAGGCCTTCTTAAACTGCCACCAACCAGCTACGTCCTGTTGACCATAGCGGAAATTTGGCATGCCTGGAAGTCTGGCCCAACTTCTGTGTCCGGCTGCTGAACCCTCTGTGTGCTGCGGAGCCCTCGCTGACTACCGCTCCCCCTCAGCTAGGTAAGTTGCACCTCCTCCCATCCTCCCTGGAAAAATCGTTGGTGGGCCTGAATCTTGCCACTGGTACTTGGAGACGCCAAGACGTGCCTTGGTTTGAAGTTGAAGCAGGAAGAGCCAGCACTCACGTAGACATTTACAAGGAGTTCATTTAGTGAATCAGCGTTTCGGTCCTCCACTATCTTGAAAATGTCTTGTAAGAGGAAATGTTGATCCACTAGATAAACTCCTTGGAATATGCTGGCTCTTCTTTCTTTCGTATCATTTTTTAGGCAGCATTTCAAGCAGAGTTTCTCCCTTGAACTAAAAAAAAAAACAAGAAAACCTTGATTTTGCATATTACCATTATAGTAGTTTGCTTCTACCATTTAATCATGTAACCATTTTCGTTGTGAAATTTCATGCTAATCATCAATTTCATGGACAAATAATGTAAAGTATACTGTACTGTATGTGGGGCTGTGAAAGATACGACTGAGGATTCGCTCACCATATTTTATACTGTTGCTCTGGGTTCCACGATACATTGAAAGAATCCCATTCCTTACACTATATAATATTGACTGCATGTTCAATGGCTTTCATATTGAAAATGTATGGAACATAAAAATGTGAAAGAAGGCATTGCACAAGTCAATGCCATCGCTTTATTAGGTTTCCCATAAAGTGAGATTGCAGCTATAATTGCATTTTCAGCTGCTAAACAAGTCTCATACCACTCCCACGTTATGGCTTGTGATTATGATTACTTAACTCCTGCAACCTTGAAAGACATTCATGTAGCATGAATTCGGCACGGTCTGTAATTACAACCCCCAAAGTTTTTATGAGCTTTCAAGATGTCACATAGGGCTAATATGTAAATCAGGCCCTGCAGATGTTGGTTTTGAAAGGCAAAGGCATTTCTGCTTGACCTTGTCACAACTCTATGCTTAAGTGGGCCAAGAATACAGAACCCAACTCTGTGTTATGCCATAATGGTGTTTTTATTTATACATTTATATGCATGGTTTTGTGGCTTGTTCAGGGAACTGAAATAATTGTTTGTAATTGTAAACAGCCATTTCACTTCAATGGACATTAAACAATACAAACAGTTGCGTATTAATAAAGATAAGACCAATAACAATGTGAATTTTCTCCCCCCATAAGTAATTTTAGGGAGACTTACCACCAAAGATAAGCCACTATAAAGTGGACACCCCACAAGGGGATCCCCTTAATTAAAACGTGATCAAAATCTGTAGTGATGTATTGAACCTTTCATTCTGTGGTATTCAAAGAGTTAACTGATTAATCTTATATAATTTAATATTTACACTGATAATCAATTCGCTTATTTATATTGGTTTTGTCAGGACATAAAAAAAACATGTTTCAAAATGTAATGTTATTGCGTCTAAATTCACGTACTGTAATCTTAAAGCTCAAGACAAAGCAATATCCTACATGTGTTTTTTTTTGTATAAATCAGTTCTTTACTATGAGAAAATAATTGAGCATTTAAAAAACAACAACTCTGAATTACATTTTTAATGTATTATAATGTAACAAGCATCTTTTGTTTCTATAGCAACAATTTACAAAGTTACATTCCCTTCCTCTTCTGAAACAGGCTCTGGCACACCCCTTTTTGAGCCCTGCCCTCTCTCTAGCACTGCAGCAATTGTATCTAGTGATTGCCTGTTCACATGATCTTTCCCACAGAACTTTGACTCTTTGGCGCTCTTCTGCTGCACTGACAACAACTCTGAATGACATTTTTAAGGTATTATAATGTAACAAGCATTTTTATTTTTATAGCAACCATTTACAAAGTCACAGTCAATACTCCTCTGCAGCCATTTATTGAACCCCAAGCCGAATCTTTGCCGATCGATCACAGGAGAACTTAGCTAATTACTTATCATTGTGTGGATTGTAATGATGCATATATTAAAGGGAAAAATAAAAATAAAATAAAAACAGCAGCTTGGACTGCTGCTTTAAAATTCCAAAACCAAACCAATTTACTTAAGTAAAATCTGTTAGAACTAAAACCCACCAAAAATACACCATGCCTATCTTTATGTGTACAACACACATTTATAGGGCTCTTCATTGCTTTTCATACTTAGCGGCCTATGCAGAGAGCTCCGATAAGTCAGTTTTCGCCAGCTTCTCGCCCAAAATGCCTATAGCGATTCAGTAAGCAGCGAGAAGCTTGCGAGAATCTGAAAACTCTGCGTTTTTTTTGGGTGAGAAAGAAGCACTTTCTCGCCACTGATCGCCAGCTTCTGAAACTTGTTGTATTCTACAAGCCCCGATCAGTATCTCGCGGCTGTTCGCCACTCAAAAATTGAGAATTTCTCTCCAAAACGTCTCGCCAAAAAAAGTTGGCAAGAAGGTGGGGAGAAGCTGTCAAGAAGTGCTGAGACGGGACTTAGAAAAAAAATGCATGTTTCCTGCATCGGATTGATGTTGGGGGTCTCCGTGGCAGAAACCCATTAATACCGGCATGCATCCGATGCAGGAAAAATGCATTTAAAGCCACTTCATTAAATAGCGGCTAACCGCAAAGGCAATGAAGGCTCTCGTGCCAGGCTTATTGTGGGTAGCGGGTGTGGCTGAAGGGGGTGTTTGGCCCTTATTGGATATTTAGGCCTTGCGGGGGGACTGCGGGTGAACTTAACCCCTTCATTACCTTAGCAGTTAATACCGATAAGGTAATGAAGGGGTTAACCCCTCCCGTTACCCACCTGCAAGGTCTAAACACCCATCCTTGGTACCCCCTTCACCCACCCCCGCTACCCACAATAAAAACAATACACACTACAACCCCACTACCCATCTCCTAGGCCTTCCATAAACATTACTATATCAAATACACCCCCCTCCTCCCATACCCCCAACAACCCCTATACCCCCCTAACATACAGTACAATTTTTTTTATGCACAGGAATGATACTACAGGCTGGCGGTGTCCCTCGGGTGGTCCCCTCGGGTGTCCGGGGGTCATCGTTTGCCTGCTGTACAATTCTGTGCCCAAAAAAACAAAAAGACATAAATACATAAATACTTTTAAATAAATACTCCCACCCCCCCCCCCCCCCCACCGCACCCCCACCACCTAACACATACAGAACAGTAATGGGCAAAATTACTATTATCCACATATGGATAATAATGCATTTGCCCATTTAAAATACAATAAGCAAAATAAATAAAATAAATACATCTTGCACTCACCCCTGCCAGGCACCCATGATGAAGGCTGTCCTCATCCTCACCCCGTCCCTGTTCTCCGGTGCTGAAAAAAATACACAAGAATAAAAAGAGACAATCTAATGTCCCCTAACCTCTTAATCACCAAAGCGGTTATAAACTGCTATAATAATTAAGGGGTTAACCCACCCTCACCCACTACCCACCCGGGAGGCCTAACCACCCTCCCCCACTACCCACCCGTGAGTCCTAACCACCCACCCTTGGGGACAATACCCCCTTCACCCCCCCCCCCCCACTTCCCACAATAAAAATACTACACAGAACAGCCCCACTACCCACCTCATATGCCCCACAATAAACATTACCATATTTAATAAACAATACACCACTCACCCCCTGTGCCACCCGCATAAAAACATGATTTATTATTTTACATACAGGGTTAATACCCCTGGCCTATGGTAGTCCTCGGTGGTCCCAACGGGTGTCCGTAGGCCCCACAGTGCACCAGAGGGGTATGCCCACAGGGTCTAGAGGTCTCTGGGTGCTCCCCGCTAGGCGCCGTGGGTCTCCAGGTGGTCCCTGCGGGTCACTGTGGGCCATATTGGGGTCAAAGGGTGGGCCTGTGAGTGTCTGGAGGTCCAAGCATCTTCCCTATAGGTATCAGAGGCCATCAGGTGGTTCCCAGGGGGATCTGGGATCCTCGGGTGGTCCATACGGGTCCGCAGGGCCCCCACTGCTATGTGGCCCCCAGTTCTTTCCATCAGGTGTCCCCCGTGGGTCCGCAGATGGTACCCAAAGGCGTACGGGGGTCCTCAGGTGGTCTCCATGGGTCCCTGCAGACCTAAGGTACCAACCCTGTATGTAAAAAAATGAAACATGTCCTACATTTAAATAAATCACGCATCCCGCCCCACCTCACCACCAAACCCATACAGTACAGTAATGTGCAAAATAACTATTATCCACATATGGATAATAGATAGTTTGCCCATTATTAATCACATAAACCAGCATAAATAAAGGAAATAAATACTGTACAGTTCTACTTACCACAGCAATACTGCTGCGGCCGAGTTTATTCGAGCATTTGCCCGTTCTCGGCCGCAGCAGTAACCTGGCGCGTGCCGGAGGGTGCCGGGCACGCGCCAAAGCAGCGGAAGAGCGCCCTCCGATCGGGGCGCTCTCCCTCCCGCTGCCGGGTCCGCCGGGTCCCCCGGAACCCCCTGCCGCCGTCCCCCACATCGCGGGACACCAGGGCTCCCTCGGGGAGCCCTGGACGCGCGTGCAGGGGGCGCTGACACCCGATGACGCGTGACCGCGCATTGGTGACGCGCGGCACGCCGAGGGAGTGGGGCTAGCAAGCCGGGGCATCCCCCGGCTTGCGGAACTAGCCCTGCTCGGATTAAACGTGTCGGTAGTGTATGATGTGCGTCCTCTGCAGGTCCCTGTCCTCCATTGCCACCGAGAAAGAGAGAGACAATGAGAGATACAGAGAGATTGAGAGACAATGAGAGACACAGAGAGATTGAGAGACAAAGACAGAGAGAGTGCGACAGGGAGAGGGTGAGGGCGACAGGGAGAGGGTGACACAGGGAAAGAGCGACAGGGAAAGGGTGACACAGGGAAAGGGTGACACAGGGAGAGGGTGCCACAGGGAGAGGGTGCCACAGGGAGAGGGTGCCACAGGGAGAGGGTGACTCACTCACAGACACACACTCACAGACACAAACACAGACACTCAGACACAAACACTCACAGACTCAAACACACACACTCACAGATGACACTCACAGATGACACTCACAGACGACACTCACAGACGACACTCACAGATGACACTCACACACAGACAGAAACACACACACACACTCACACACACAGACACTCACAGACTCTCACAGACAAACACACACTCAGACACACAAACACACACACACACCCACACTCACAGACACACACATCCACACACAGACACACACACCCACACTCACAGACACACACACACAGACACTCACACACAGACACTCACACACAGACACTCACACACAGACACTCACACACAGACACTCACACACAGACACTCACACACACCACACCCACAGACACACTCACTCACAGACACACAAACACTCACAGACTCAAACACACACACTCACAGACTCTCTCACACACACTCACAGACACACACTCAGACTCACACAAACACTCAGACACAAACACTCACAGACTCAAACACACACACACACACACACACTCACAGACGACACTCACAGATGACACTCACACACACAGACACAGACAGACACACACACAGACAGACACTCACAAACACAGACACTCACAGACAAACGCACACTCAGACACACAAACACACACACACACACACTCACAGACACATACATCCACACTCACAGACACACACACTCACAGACACACACTCACAGACACACACTCACACACAGACACTCACACATAGACACTCACACACACTCACAGATACCCACACACCCACACACACACACACAAACACACACACCCACAGATATACTCACCCACACTCACTCACAGACACACAAACACTCAGACACACACACCCACACTCACAGACACACAAACACACACACACAAACACACAAAAACTCACAGACACACACTCACTGGGTGGGTGACTGGGTTTGTATTCATTGGAAGGGAGGGGGCCTACCTGTTCCTCCAGGGCCTGCTTGTCCTCCACATGCTGCTCCACATGCCAGGGGATCAGGCTGGAGTTGCGGGAGGATTGGGGGGATGGGTGTGCCAGCGGGGGGATGGGGGAGCCAGCGGGAGGATGGGGGGGCCAGCAGGAGGATGGGGGGGCCAGCGGGAGGGTCGGGGGGCCAGCGGGGGGGTCAAGGTGCCAGCGGGAGGATCGAGGGGCAGCGGGAGGATCGGGGGGCCAGCGGGGGGGTCAAGGTGAAGGCGGGAGGATCGGGGGGCCAGTGGGGGGGTCAAGATGCCAGCGGGAGGATCGGGGGGCTAGAGGGGGGGTCAAGGTGCAAGCGGGAGGATAGGGGGGCCAGCGGGGGGGCCAAGGTGCCAGCGGGAGGATCGGGGGGCCAGCGGGAGGATCGAGGGGACAGCGGGAGGATCAGGGGGCCAGCGGGAGGATCGGGGGGCAGCGGGTTGATCTGGGGGCCAGCGGGAGGATGGGGGGGGGAGCGGGAGGATCGGGGGGCCAGCGGGAGGATCGGGGGGCAGCGGGAGGATTGGGGGGGGCAGCCGGACAGGCGCACGGCCGCCAACCTCCCCGATGGGAAACGTGGCAAGCTGCGCATGCGCCCAGGCTACAGCCAGGAGGGGGGTCAGGGGGAAGTCAGGCAGCCAGACATTCGGGCATTAGTTGCGCAGGGAACGGTGGTGAGCAGGGAACAGCCGCACTACCACACCAACCTCCCTGATGGGCATCATGGCCGGGAACTCCACGTGCCGCCCCCCCTCCAACGCGTGCGCGCGCACCCCCCTCGCGCCCAGGCTGCTTCCCTTCTTCCCTGCTCCTATTACCCTGCCCGCGCGGGTGCCAAAGGAGCGTGGGACGGAGGGGAAGCGCCTACCTTGTCATCCAGCCCTGGGCAGCAAGCGGGGTGGGGCGGGGCGGTTGCCTCTTCCTCGCGGCAGGCCAATCAGGGAGGGGAATTACTTATTTTAAAAAAATATATATATTGGCGCGAGCAGGGGAAATTCATAGAGACGCAGCAGCAGCCTAAATCCACTCGCCAGCGGCCGAAATTCACACGCCATGGGCGTGTAGTTATCATTAATTGTCGAACACTGTATATATATATATATAAAATGGGCATGATTAACCAATATTCAAAGAAATGGTAAGGATTACCAATACATATCAAAACATCACATAGACAAATCAAAACATCACATAGCCAAATCAAAACCACATAGCCACATAAAAAATGCAGCACATTGCATATGAAAATAAAGCACATCTCAAAATAAAACACAGCACATAGCCAAATTAATATATATCAAATGCCAATCAAACAATTGAATGGTAGTGTGTACATGATGCTAAAAATCTGTGCATCATGTAACACTATGTCAATTAATGCTCAAAATAAAAGAAACAATTACAAACAAGATACAATGCCATCCAAACAATAATAAAAAAAAAAATAAGCAAGAAGTAAACCGAAAAAAATTACCATCAATTACTCCAATCCAAAATTAAATGACACAATTCACTATTAAAAACACAAATTCAAACCCTTCTGAAATACATTAAAGCTCAAAGTAACACCATCAGCCAATATCTAACTTACAAAAATAAGCCACTCTTAAAAAGCAAGCCCCTCACCTGAAATAAACTATTTAACACCACTAAAAATTTCATCTAACTAAATAAAAATAAAAATTGCACACATTTCAAAACAACCATCAAAATACATTTAAAATACATCAAAACAAGTCAATCAAGCATTTGCAATATAAGCATTGATTGTCCCTGTATGTATATATATATCCATATGGACATACATTAATACAGGGGCATTCAATGGGCATAAAAAACAATTAAATTACATTAAAAAAATAAAAATACATAACAACCATACAGTATATTGTCCCTGTATGTATGTATGTATGTATGTATAGCCATAAGGACATACTGTACATAAATACAGGGACAATAACTTTGCATTAAAAAAAACTATTACATTAAAAAAAAAATACAAACCTGTAAAAGTTAAATAACATACATTTATTTTGTTTACAGGATGGCCCCGGGTATACGACGGGTTCCGTTCCAGGGGCCCGCCGTATAGTGAAAATCACCGTAAAGCGGATCCGGCGATTTTCAGGTGTATGCATGCGCAAATCTGCATTTTTGCCATTCTGCGCATGCGCGATCTATGGTCTGCACGCGCAAACTACAGTATGCGCGCGCAAACTACGGTCTGCGCATGCGCGCAGGGCGCAACCGTATCGGCGGATCGCCGAAAAGCGGGGCACCGAGAAGCGGGGCCCAACTGTACTTACCTTTAGATGACCTCACCCACCAAGTCCCGGGGACACCACATACTCACGAACCATGCACAGAGGAACAAGGTAAAAATAAAATGTAAAAAAAAACAATTATTTTTCTTCTTTCTTTTCATTTGTGTAAATCTGTATTGCATTAATCTGGGGAAATCTGGCAACTCTAATTTTATTCTTAATCTTGGATAGCATCTGGTGTTAATCTAGAGGAATTTTGTCAATTTACATTAACGTAAACATATACTGAGGCTTAGTGACATTGTACATATTTTTGTAAGGACAAAAGTTTTAAAAACTTTACAGCGTCACAACAGACCATGTGCAATCAGCACCACAAACCCAAGCTCACTGTATGTGCTGTGCAAAGCTAAATATGTCTGACTTGCACCTCAGCTACTGTATTGTAGCAAATGGGGTTTATTGTAATTTAGAGAAGTGTTATAACAAAGTATAAATTGTGTAGTGAATTTATTAACAGTCATCCATGAAATTCTGTATAATTTCATGTTTTTCTTGTTATTGGCAATGTGAGATGTGTGTTAATGTTGCCGTATGTACAGACCTTCTATTTTGATTTACTACAAGTTGTATTCAATTAATTTGATATGCAGTATTTAACCATATGCCTTTGTATGATGTTAGTGAGAAACCACAAGGATTTTCTATAGACATCTTGTAAATAAAACAAAGATTGGAGGCTCTAACTACGAGGTACTTGTTCTTACATTTTTTTTCCAGCTTTTGTTGAAGTGATTCCAGTTGTCAATATTTAATAGTTTTTATGTGTATACTGCGAACCACATACATCTTATCTCCAACAGAGATGTCCTCTCAGTGACCCTACATTTTGTTACATTTCGATAGGATTATCCGAGTGTAATCCAGTCCTATGGTTATTTAAAACTGTCTTCTTATTCTATTTGTGGAAGTAAAAGCTTATTTAGTAACATGAGAACTGGCTCAATGTATCAGACAAGTAATAAATGCTGTACAGAAATTCCATTTCCTCATTATTCTTTATAATATTAATAAGTGTACTGGTAAGTGCCGTTTGGTGAAATCTTCTAAGGGTCCTTACACTCTGGCCCTAGGAGGAATTGTATCTTTAAGCAGTGATCCCTCGATTTTTACAGGTTGTATTCAGAACCGAAGAGTTTTTTGTTTGTTTTTAAAGGAAGTAAGACAATCTTGGTATTCAAGAACCACACAAGATAGAAAGTAGCTTACTGTACACCATGTAAAGAGGGCCTAACATTGCCAAGCCTTTGCGTTGGAAAATACTTAAAGCACAATAGTCTGAAGATGTTATAATATAATTAATAAATATTTAAAGTTAAAGGCTAGCAACATATGTGTAGAGTCATAAAACTCCATTAAAACTGTCTTAATATCGCACCCAGTAAAAAAAAAAAAAAGGACCTGCTAGGTCATGAATATTGTGGTAATAATTTACTGAGTGCGATATTTTATCACTAGTCGCAATGCGGTAATTAATGCGACCGTTATTGATGCATTAATTACCGCATCGCGATATTTGTACCATAGGGCTCTCTAATATCAATTATTACAGAACCGTATGTTATAAATTACATTAACCCCTTTGATGCCAGTGGCTACCAGGGCCGCCAACAAAAATCTTGGGGACCAGAAAAATTTAAAGGGAGCAGCTCCCCCCCACTTAACCCCTCCACATTAACTCTTACCCTGGTTCACTCGGGGTCCCTGAGAATGGGGAGACTGAAATATGGGCCTGGGGGAGTTTCGTGAGGCAGGGAAGGAGATATGAGCCGGGGGGGGGGGGTGGTGCTACTTATGAACCTGGGGAAGGTGAGGAGGAGGATGTAGAGAAAGGGGGGGCAGAGGGGGAGGGAGGGAGGGGAGAGAGAGAGGAGAGGGGGCAGAGAGAGGGGAGGAATAGGGATTGAGCTGGGTGAGAGACAGGGGGGGAGAGAGAGAGAGGGGATAGAGAGAGGGGGTGGGGAGAGGGAGAGAGAAGGTGGGGGATAGAGATAGGGTGGGAGAAGGAAAATAGAGTGTGTGGGGGAGAGGGAGAGAGAGGGGGGAAGATAGGGGGAGACAAGAGAGAGCAGCGAGAGAAGGGGAGATAGAGGGGTCGATCGAGGGGAGATAGAGGGGGGAGAGAGAGGGAGAGAAGTTGGAGAGGGAGCAGGAGGGGGAGAGAGAGGGGAGAGAGGGTGGAAGAGAGAGAGAGGGGAGAGAGAAGGTTAAAGAGAGGGGGGTGCAGTGTGAAGAGAGGGGGAGAGGGTGAAGAGAGAGGCAGAGTGAGACGGTGGAAGATAGAGGGTGGAAGAGAGAGAGGAATGAAGAGAGAGAGGGGAGAGAGAAGTTTAAAGAGAAGGGTTGGGTTGTAAAGAGATAGGGGGAGATAGAGGGTGGAAGAGAGAGAGGGGAAGAGAGAAGGGGGAGGAAGGAGGGATCGGGAGATGGGGAGAGAAATGGGGGAGAGAGATGGCGAGGAAAGAACTAGAGAGAGGGGGAAGAGAGATGGGGAGACAGAGGGGAGAAGAATGAGGGGGGATAGAGTGAACGGGGGGAGAGATAAGGGGATGGGGTTAAAGAGAGAGGGGGAGAAAAGGGTGCAGAGTGGGTAGAAGAGAGAGGTCTGAAAGAGAGAGGGGAGAGAGAGAGGAGGAGAAAGAGAGGGGGAGAAAGAGAAAGCTGGGTGAAAGATGGAAAGAGGGGGATAGAGATTAGGGGAGAAGAAGGAGGAAGGGTGGAGTGGGAGAGGAAGGGGAGAAAAGTAAAGATGGGAAGGTGAGAGTGGGAGGGTACATGAGACGGGGACCCATTACCCGTTGCTCCTTCGGGAGGTGCCCACCAGTCTCTATTGAAGTTGGCGGAGGTTAACTACAAAGGATCTTGAGTGGTCTCGGTTACTGAAGCTGGTGTACCTTCAATAAGCTGGCCACTTGATCCGCGAAGCCCGAGCTTCGGCCCTATAAGAGATATTATTCACCAAAGCAGAGACTGTTAACCCCAATAGAGACTTTGTGCACCTCAGTTCACCTTCTATGAGAGGATCTGCCAAGATAGCATCTCTCAAGAAGAAGAGACTCGCAGGAGTCAACGAGTGAGGCGCCCTCCCACTAGAGTGGCTTATGGCCAATTAGGGGCGCCCCACTATGAGTCTCATCAGCCAGCTAAAGACAAGCTAGCCTCAGTGATCAACATGGCTATCAGGACACCTCCGGTGGGGGCTGCGGGAGTTGCGGCGGCCGGTGGGAGAGCAGAAGAGGGAGCACTATTGCTTTGGAGCTCCGTGGCGGACGCCCAGGCCGGGTGCCGCCATTTAGATGTGCCGTGCATGCGCATTGGAGAATTGCACATGCGCAGTTGTCCAGACACCCCGGCGGCCATCTCAGGGAAATGCGCATGCGCAGTAGATCCTTGTAGCAGCGGCCATCTTCTGTATTTGCTCCGCAGGGGACTACAAGCTTAGGGGCAGTGAAGTCACGTGGCACAGCTCAGCCAATAGGGATGCTAGAATCTCTTGATGGGAGATTGTTACATTTGGCGCGCTCAGAGCACGAGTGTCAGTTGGAGCCAGGACATACAAGGGGAAGGTAGGGTCTGAGTGTCAGTAGCACTCCGACTAGGTCAGAGAACCCCCTTAGGTCCTTGATAGGCCCCCAAGGGAGTTTGTGGTTGCTTCAGGAAAAGCCCCTAGATAGGGACGCTTCCCCCATTTTACTGTCTAGTGTCAGGGACACAGTGCAGACGCCGCACGGTGATTCAAGGCCTGTGGTTTGGGACGAGACCACCCTCAGCAAAAGAGACTCTGTATGGTGATACCATCTAACGGGAATTCACACCATGTGGATGACGACGTTGCTGGATCAGATGATCCTCATTGTTATTTCGGCTGCTGGAGTACTCGGCAAGTGCACCAACAGCTCACGGGGTAGCGCTACTCCCTACACTTTTGGGTGGGCCTGCACATTGGGAATGGGACATCAGGGTATTGGTGCCTAGCACCCAATGTACTTTGGGGACACTCACTGGTGGTACCGGGCTGGGTGTGCATTGTACTGTGTGGTACGGGTTATTATATTATATGTGTGTTAAGTAAAGGTTGTTATTATATACCGTGTGTGTTTACTAGTACTATTGGTTCCTGTGAGGGTCTCCTCCCACTATGCTGAGATCCCTCGTAGGTGGAGGCGCTGCACCAAGGCGATCAATATACCACCCCAGGCTCCCAGTGGCAGAGACTTAGGCCTTATTTGAGCCATCAGGTAACAGCAGTACCAGTAGTCTCTTTAGTCAGGGGGAAAGAGAGCTACATTTACTTTCTTTTTTGCAGCTCCCGATATTTTTATCGAACGCAGTAATAAATGAGTTATTTTTGAGGTACCTCTTTGTTGACTTACACCATAAAACACAACACTTTTTTTGCTGAAAATACCGCAATTTTGTTTGTTGACGCTAGGCCATAATGCATTCATAATCTGAAATCGCGTACCACGTATGAACTGAATCTTGTTGCTTTTTAAAACAATGTTTTGCTATAATCCGTCAGTCACAAAGTTTTCTCCTAATTAGAAAATTCTCCTATAATTACCTAGCCTATAGGGTGCTTTTTGCAGTTACATTCACACGTTTATTACATACAGTCTAAACTAAAAGTATAATTAAAGCACCACGCCAACATGTTCACTGAAAAATAATTAAAAACGAGATCATTATTTACCCTTAATGCAGCTTTCTGATTCACCTTTAATGTGCAAACACATTGAAATTAAAATACATGTACACTGAATCCTTTCAGGGTTTTGTGGGGACTAGAAAAGTGAATCATAACAATTGCAATTATGATTTTCATAGAGCATGACAAACACCAGATTTTCTATAACAGTAGCAATATTAATGTGCTGATCATTGCAGGTTTGTCAATAGGTATTACTAGCATTTTAAGGATGTCTTCAATCTCTGTCACATTTGAATGTATTAAGACTATCTACGACTTGTATATGATTATGCACCTGCTAGGCTAACATTCATTCTTATGTTTTGACACGTTTTTGTATTTGTGTGCTTCTTCCCAATCCCCACTGCTTTTCGACATCTGATGTTTTATTTTGATACCCTGCCACTTTTTCTGCATGTTTACTTCTCTTGATATTTCTTCATCTTTTACTTCTTTTATGTACTTTATGCATGATTCCTTCATGTACAGTATTGGCTTTGTTATGTGTCTCTCTGATTTTCTGTGCCTTCATTGGCTGTGATGTTTCTGTCAAGACGCTTGCTGTAGATTGGAACAGAAACGTCCTCAAGGGAATGGCATGACAAAGCTCTATCATTACTGATCATTTATTGTGCTCAGTTGGATCTGATGGCCTGAGACGGAGCAGTGTATTACAAGATGGGGTATTGTAGAGCTCTATTAGCAGTGCCATGCAAGAACTTCAAGCAAAGCATGTACTTATTAAAGTGACCGATGAAGCTGTGTAACATTGTAACTATACATTGCCTAAAGATATACCAAAGTGAAATCTTTATTCTCAAAAGTGCTTTACTGAGAATTACAGTAACTTAGTTATTTTGTGACACCACAGTACCAAGAATATCCGACTAGCACCCTCTCTATCCACGTTTAAAACCCACCTCAAAACACACCTGCTTAAGGAAGCATATGAGTAGTTCCATGGCTGATATTTTACACCTCATACATAAATCTTGGCCATTTGCAGACGCACTTACCAGAACGCCCTCCTACTGTCTGTGTACGTTCTTCCTACTTACCAATTGAATTGTAAGCAGGGACTCCTTTTCCTAAATGTTACTTTAATGTCTGAAGAACATCTTCCCATTGAGTGTTATTTGTATTATTTGTTATTTAAAGCAGGGGTGCGCAAACTGGGTGGCGCAATACTTTTTTGGGAGGGGGTGTGCGGTTACAGAGGCCCTGTGCTGAGAGCGCAAGGCCTCTGTAAAACTCACTTAGCCGGCTTCAGACCACGCATCTCCATGGCAACGTGAGTCACATGACGTGATGTCACACAACCCCACTGCGTCATTTGACGCCGCATTATAGGTAACAAGGGGAGCAGGCAGGGGTGCGCAGCACAGGAAGTTTGCGCACCCTAATTTACAGGATATGATTGTCACGTGTATTACTGCTGGGAAGCGCTATGTACATTAATGGCCCTATATAAATAACTGCATACATACATTCATACATACATACATACATGCATTGTAAAGAATTGGCATTGATTTTCCCATGAGCTTAATGGAGTTGAAGTTCCCTGTTACATACTGTACAGTATGGAAAATAGCTGAAGCGCTCAAATGCTGGTATATCTCAAAATGATAATAAGCCAGACCACTGTACCAGGGTACTAACAATTGATATAGTACCTATTGTGTCATATAATGGGTACTATCCTCCTGAAGACAGGTGGTGTGTGGTGCAACCCACTCACCATCAGTCTCATTGGCAGGTTCCCCTGAAAAATATGCAAATACTCACATCCTGGTAGGGCAGGCAGGCAGGCTGTGCAGCTACTCAATGCAATACAGGGAAAAGGGAGACCAAAAAGCGCACCAGCACAAACGGAGCAGGAAGAAACCAGGACAAAAAAATGATTAAAAGGGCACTTTAATGTGGCAAAAGACCCATCCAATGCATTTCGAACGTCGCAGCGTTCTTTTTCAAGGAATAGTAATAAAAATAGTTAAAAAAAATAATTTCTGGGATTTGCAGAGCAATAGCACACTGTTTTGGCTGTTACAGTAAAATGAAAGCCAGATGTATGATACATCTCATAAATGTTTTATTTACAGTGCAAAAAAACAACAACAGATAAAGTGTACTTACTGTAGTAAACATGACACCAAACATTAGGGTCTGATCAGAGATAGTCAGTCCCCTCAATTCTACATATTGGCATGCTTTATACTGTATGTCAATATAAGTGTAGATACACACTCAGAATGACATAAGTCTCAGTTAACCCTTTCAGTTCTCTGTGTTGCTGTTACCAAATGGTTGAAACTGGGATGTGTGTCATTGGCATGGCCATTTTTAACTCCTGCTGTCACTAGCCAACACAAATAGCTGACAAGACAGCCCCTATAGGTTAGGGAAAGTTATTAGTCAGCAAGGGCAAGTGTGTCAAGATTTCCTACAGTCCTCAAAACTAAATATATATTTATCCAGTTGCATACAGATGTAGCAAGACACTGTCCTTGGCATAGCGAACGAACAAGCAAAAGTCTGCGGCACCAGGGACAGTATCTGCTTTGATGGAGCTACGGGGGGTCCATACTTTTGAATAGGTCCCCGGCCGGGTTAATCCTTTGGTGCAGGCGGCCGTGTGGCAGGGACACCAAAGTCAGTAAGTCTTGCTACATCTGTATGGCATGATAAGCTCAGAACTTGTAGAACTTTAGAAATTATAATGTTTTTAATATTTTTTAAGTGGAGTGCTCTTGATGAATGACTAAAAAGTTAAAAGCAGAAATGCAAGGTCCACGCACATCCAAATTGACTAAAAACAAAGATTTGATCATTATTAGCCATTTATTATTACTTATATCATACTGCATAAATGCCTGCAAATCTTTATCTTTTTTTTATATATTGCATTGAAACTGGGGCTTTAGTTACATAATTTGGCCAAAATATGATAAATTTGCCCACCACGCCAAATTAACCGCAAATCAGCAAGTCATGACATACAATTGAATTATTCTTTACCATGTGTCATGGACAAATTTACAATGCACGCTGGACCATGGACAAATTATGCCCAAACCCCAATTTAAATGAAATACTTGAAAAGTTCAAGATGTTAAAGAAGGCTTTTATGCAGCATGATTTAAGTAGTAAAAAATGAATACTACTAATAAAATGTTGGGTTTTAGTGAATTTGAATGTCCGTTGATCTTGTGTTTTTGCTTTGAGCTACTGTATTGTGGTCATTCTTCAACAGCAATCCAGTAGACAATTATAAAATATTGCAAGTACTATATGTACTGAATGAGCTTACCAGAACACGTGGAAATAATAATTATTTTTTAAAGGATGGTGAACAGCTTCTAATAGTTTAGGGTTTTTAGGGTTACCACTCATATTCTCCCAGATCTGCTACTGACAAGGTATAAAATAAGTTTGCAAGTCACTGAGACTTCCTCAATGAAAACTAAATAATGAAACCAGAGCAATTCAGTTTCAGATTGCATGTGTAGTCCCCCTTTGGGACTACTATATAATTTAATGGGTAAACAGTGTGTGCTCACTCAGGTTTTTTTCCCTGCCAATCATGTGATTTAGGATTATTTATTTATTTATAAAATGTTTTACCTGGAAGTAATACATTAAGAGTTACCTCTCATTTTCAAGTATGTCCTGGGCACAGAGTTATGATGACAAAGACATGGTTACAAATACATAGTTACATTAAGTGAACAGGGTATACATTATATATAAGAGATTGAATGCACAGTTAAAGATACTATATATTATAGGCGTATGTAAAAGTTACAGACCGGATTAAATGTGAGACAGCTTTAGTTTAGGATGACTATAAAGAAGTGATTGTCACTCCCCAGTATGTCTTGTGACCAGTGATATCATCATAGAGAGATAGAAGGGTATATATCTCCACCCAATGTTCTAGAAACAGGTTATTCAGAGTTTAGACTTGGTCCTCTCTGTGACTCCTTTAAATAGGTGTGTGTGTATAGCTAAGTGTATTAAGAAGTGTCCTGTCTGCGTTTGTGGTTTACAGTTAAGAAACGTGCCCTTTCATTATGCGCCAGTAGTTATCATCCGAGATTGTTCTCGCTATTGAAGAGGAAGCATGCTAAGGTGTTCTCATTGTCAGTAACTCCAGAGTGTGTTTGGATCGGCCCAACCAGAAGGTCCCTAGTGCAATCCTGATCACATAGTATGCAGTACATAGTTCCCAGGTTGTCAGGTAACCACAGGATGCGGCAATGCAGAGCACAGCAGGACAACAGGACTCCACAGGACAGCAGTGGTGTAGTAAAAAAGATTGTTTATTAACACATCATGGTGCAGACAGGGATGGGTGCAGAAAATCTCCTTCTCTTACGCGTTTCACGCCTGTGCGGCGCTTCGTCTGAGCAATGCAATGTATATAGTCACTCTGATGTAAACGCCTTTTGGAGCTGGGAAAGGAGGGTTACACATGATAAAAGTAATGAAATTAGAAGTTAGAACTTGCCTGATCTGGGGTTACCTTGGGGTGGTGACCAAAGTAATCATACTTTGGCCATATTATGAAACTAAAACCCCAGTTTAAATTAAAATAATAGAAACAGTTAAAGATGTGCAGGATTTTTTTGGCAACACACCTGGGACAATCTACCGGAGACTCTCACAGCCGCCACCAGTCTAAGTTATTTAAAAACTAAGGCTGCGTCCATACTGTGGCAGACAGCGCGTCCGCACGCTGAGCGAACAGACTGCCTTAAGGCAGTGTTCACGTACATGCAGCATGCGGGCACGTGCGCACTGAGGCAAGAAGAGGTTAAAACTGATTTCTCGCGTGATAGGGTGGTCACGTGAGCGGTTCGCCAAATGAGGGCGAATCAGCTCCGCAACTCCATTGGCACACCCATAGACACGCCCATGGACGGCGCGCGTGCTATGGCCAGGGAAAGCACCCGCTTTCCCTCAGCCTATGCACGCCTCTGCACGGGAGAAATGTCTATGGACGCAGCCTAAAGCTGTCTCACATTTTAATCTGCTCTGTAACTGTTACATATGCCTATAGCATATTATCTGTTACTGTGCATGCAATGTCTTGTAAATAATGTATAACCCTGTTCACTTAATGTAACGAAGGTATCTATTTGTAACCATGTATTTGTCATCATAGCTCTGTGCCCAGAACATACTTGAAAACGAGAGGTAACTTTCAATGTATAATTTCCTGGTAAAATTATATACATTTTATAATTTTATAAATAAATAATAAAGAGGAAATATTGGGTTTTGGGGAAAGCACAAAGGGGAACATGGCTGTGTATAGTGCAATCATGTCTCTACATTTACACACATTCAGTTAACTTTTCTTAGAATTAGTTGTTTGTGATTTTCTTTACATTTTGTTTCATAACATATGTATGATATACTTTTATATGTACTGTAGATTATGAATTTAAAAAAACTTTGCCTTGAGCTCCCTAACCTTGCATTTCCCAAGACACGGAATATGTATTTTTTTTAATGAAATTGTGCCTTTAATTAATATATTAATTACTATTTGTAAATGAATAAAATCGCACATAAAATGTGTGTGCATTCCTTTGGCTTCGACTTTAATTATTGTTTAATTGAGGAGAAGGGAACTGAAGAATTCATACACTGCAGGAGACTCCAGGTCCAATGATGTAAAAAAGTAAAGAGATTGCATTTTAAGGGTTCTGTCACTGCAGAAGCTGCTGAACAGTAATTGCTTTGTAGTTAGAAGAAGCACGCTATACAGCAATGGGATCATTAATACAGGCCAATACAAAAAAAATAAGAAAACGATGAGGGTGAGGGTGCTGCTTAGGATAAGTACATCAAACCGATATTGTGATTTGTGCAGGCACAGAAGGAAACATTCCTACAGTATGTTGGTGCACACCTTAAATGATACATGAATACATAAAAAAGTTACCTTTAATAGCACTAATAAAATAAAGAGACTGATCGTGATGTTTGCTGGTGCTCTATTTATAGGTGATAGCCAGACACGCGACCCAACACCTACTGTAAGTGAACATATAGAATAATAAAACCAGAGCTACTCAGAAATACTGTGGATATATATATATAATTTATTTATTTTGTGTGTGTGTGAAAAAGAAAGTACACCCTCTGAATTCTATGGTTTTACATATCAGGACATAATAACAATCATCTGTTCCTTAGCAGGTCTTAAAATTAGGTAAATACAACCTCAGATGAACAACAACACATGACATATTACACCGTGTCATGATTTATTTAACAAAAATAAAGCCAAAATGGAGAAGCCATGTGTGAAAATCGAAGTACACCCTTACTGCTTCCATAGGAATTAAGATGCTAAGTAGCAGACAGGTGTTGCTAATCAAATGCCCTTGATTAATTGATCATCAGCAAGTGTGACCACCTCTATAAAAGCCGAATTTTTAGCAGTTTGCTGGTCTGGAGCATTCAGCTGTGTGTTAACACAATGCCAAGGAGGAAAGACATCAGCAATGATCTTAGAGAAGCAATTGTTGCTGCCCATCAATCTGGGAAGGGTTGTAAGGCCATTTCCAAACAATTTAAAGTCCATCATTCTACAGTGAGAAAGATTATTCAAAAGTGGAAAACATTCAAGACAATTGCCAATCTTCCCAGAAGTGGACGTCCCAGCAAATTCACCCCAAGGTCAGACCGTGCAATGCTCAGAGAAATTGCAAAAAAAACAAGAGTTACATACCAGACTCTACAGGCCTCAGTTAGCATGTTAAATATTAAAGTTCATGACAGTACAATTAGAAAAAGACTGAACAAGTATGGTTTGTTTGGAAGGGTTGCCAGGAGAAAGCCTCTTCTCTCTAAAAAGAACATGGCAGCATGGCTGAGGTTTGCAAAGTTGCATCTGAACAAACCACAAGACTTCTGGAAAAATGTCCTTTGGACAGATGAGACCAAAGTGGAGATGTTTGGCCATAATGCCAGCGCCACGTTTGGCGAAAACCAAACACAGCATATCAGCACAAACACATCATATCAACTGTCAAGCACGGTGGTGCAAGGGTGATGATTTGGGCTTGTTTTGCAGTCACAGGACCTAGGAACCTTGCAGTCATTGAGTCGACCATGAACTCCTCTGTATACCAAAGTATTCTAGAGTCAAATGTGAGGCCATCTGTCCGGCAGCTAAAGCTTGGCCGAAATTGGGTCATGCAACAGGACAATGATCCCAAGAACACCAGCAAATCTACAACAGAATGGGTGAAAAAGTAAAGAATCGAGGTGTTGCAGTGGCCCAGTCAAATTCCAGTCCTCAACCCGATTGAAATGCTGTGACGGGACCTTAAGAGAGCTGTGCATAAACAAATACCTATAAACCTCAATGAACTGAAGCAACGTTGTAAAGAAGAGTGGGCCAAAATTCCTCCACAACGATGTGAGAGACTGATAAAGTCATACAGAAAACGATTACTTCAAGTTATTGCTGCTAAAGGTGGTTCTACAAGCTATTGAATCATAAGGTATACTTAGTTTTTCACACATGGCTTCTCCATTTTGGCTTTATTTCATGACACGGTGTAATATGTCATGTGTTGTTGTACATCTTAGGTTGTATTTACCTAATTGTAAGACCTGCTAAGGAACAGATGATTGTTATTATATCCTGATATGTAAAACCAAAGAATTCAAAGAGGGTGTACTTTCTTTTTCACACAAGTGTGTGTGTGTGATTCTGAATATATGATTCAGAAGCACATCTATTCCATACACATTGCTTCTCCTTAATTAGGAGCCTAAAGCAATCATATTATCTCTATACAGAATACTTCCTCAAAATAGGGGCATAGAAAAGCATCGATATGGCAGGGTGGAAAAAGAGAGAATATAATGAGTAGGTAGGAATAGTTCAGATCAGAGTAGAGGGGAAAGATTTTCTAGCAGTAATTGTAGTAGTAGCTGATATGTATCAAGAAGTCCTGCGGTATGTTTACATAAGAGGTACCATACACTGAGTGTGGTCTTGTAATAAAGTTGCCAAATGTTGGATTGCATTGTAGCATTATTATACTGGGTATAGCTCTCAATCAGACCTCCAGACCCCAGATCACGGACTACTTTGTCTCCCTGCCTTGAGGCAGCCCATTGTGGCGTGTGACGTCAGATGTCACGTATCAGACCCAATGTATGTTACCCTGAATACGTTGTGTCTCCAGAGAGTAGCCGAAACATTGGGCCAATAAAATACATGTTTTGTATATTTTTGGTGTGACTATCCCATTGTTATTGTTGTACAGTACTTTATACTGTAGGTACTTACCTTAAAGGTATTCTGATAGCAGCACCCTGTCCAGTAGTCTGGCCTATACTATTTAAGTATGGGCTCCAATCCCTTCCCATTGGTGTGTGTGTGTGTATATATTGTGATGCCCAAACCACGTTGCAGTCTCTTTTGTCCCAATTTAAGGCCGGAAACAGTGTATTTCTATTTACGTGGGGTTTATTTACAGGGGTTAAGTAATGTATTAGCAGGCCCACCGTCCCTTTAAGAAAACCAAACAAAAATCAAAAGCATAAATAAATATCTATCTCTATCAGAGAACTAACTTACTTCTTCAGGCCCTTACTATCAGGGCCGCAAGCTAAGCCGGTTGTCAGCCTTAAAACATATACATTCATATATAGACTGATTCCCACAGTCACGTGATGTGAGACATTTAAATGCATAGGAGATAACGGCACCACAGATGTATCCCGGGAAGTAGGGGGTCCCCAGACCTGAAATCAACGCGGTTCTGCTCTGGAGACTCCTCATGTACAGTGGTATTAAAATGTATATTAAAATCTTGCGATCGCTGATGAGATATGCGCCGGCCAGATCGCTGCACGTCGCCAGGTGAGACCTTTACAGAGAGGCGAGTATCACTTCGCCGGCTACTCGCCCTTTTTGGGAATTTTGCTATCACAGGTTATCGAGGCTTTCTGAATACCGAGATAGCAACGCTCAAAAACTGGCAGCGTAACCGGCTCAGCGGTTTTTGTTTTTTATTATGAAGGCTTACAGAATAGGCCCCTATATCTTTTTTAACTTCAAATGTACTTCTTTATATTAGAAAGTCCATGTAAAGTAATGCATTTTTTTTTTAAAGGAAATTGATCAAAATGGAGTTGTTGAAATGTAACACGTGTGATTGATTCCCAGGCTTCCTAAATTAAAATGGTTTTGGTTTGCAGTTTTATAATTTATATCATTTATAATTTATAGTGTAATTGTGTTCCTGCTTTGTGATTTCCGAGCCTATTTTCTTAGCTGAATCATAAATCACATACCCAGAGTACAGTCACAAAAAAAATCTTCCTTTTACTTCTGCAATAAATGCTTTCATTTATCAAGGCAAACAGCTAACCTTCTATATTTTTCCAGTGGCGTAACCACAGTGCAGCTAAACCCTACAATGCAGGGTGCCGTATAGTGCATTAGGGCCCTGCCGCTGGCGCTGGAAATTGGTTCCGCGATAGCCAGAGGTCGCGCTCAAGTTCCGCGCTGGCTGCTACTGGCTCTGGTTGATGCAGGGGCCACACAGTCAAGTCCTCCTCCCCCTGCCCATATAGCTGAGCACTCAATGCAGCAGCTCCCACATGGATGGGATCGGAGCAGCCCTACCCCCCACACCCCACCAGGAAAAAATCTTAGAGGCAGGGGGGGGGAGTGTGTGTGTATGTGGAATTATGTGTATGAATGATTGTGTGGAATTGTGTGTGATTTATTCTGTGATACTGCGTGTGTGATTGATTATGTGGAATTGTGTGTGTATGTCTGGGGGAGGGGTTTGGGAAAATGAGTGTGCGCAGAAAAGAGGAGGTGGGGGAGAGAGGGAGGAAGAGTAAGAAAGGGAGCCATGGGTGGGAGAGGGGAACAGTGAGGGGGAGGGAAATATATGAGAGGAATGTGATAAAAGGAAATAAATACATGGTGGAGTGTGAGGATGTGAGGGCAGCATGGTGTGTGTGAAGGGGTGTGCTCGCATGGCTGCTGACACGATTAGATATCCGTTTCCATGGCAGAAAAAAACAGCAGAATATTTTGACCAGTACAGTAGTTTACAGCAGTGCTCTAAGTGTCCGAACATGCATTGCAAACTTTTGGGGTGAATTTTTAAACAAATGAAAGTGAAGGTGAAAAACAATGCATCATGTTTTTTTCATTATTAGCAAAACAGAGCACACGCCATGTTTTTAAATGTTTAAAATGTAATTTCCCAGAATCCCTGGCAGCAGTGGAAGCACTGTATGCTAAGAAATAATGGGGAATAGCAGGGTTGCAGACATGTCGGAGACAGGTGAATGTGCTCACAAGTTGTAATTTTATTTGCTGTATGATGGAGGGTTTTTGTCACTTTTTTACCCACCGTAACTTATTGTATTTAATGTGTGGTTGAGACCTACTGTAACTCAGCTTCACATTGCAAAGCCTGAATAACCAGCCTCACACTGATGAGACCCAAAAGGTTGAAATAGCTTGAATATGAATATGATAGGGTTACTGGCTTCTTTAACCTGAGCTGTGCTGAAAAGCTGTGCAATACTGTATAGCAGGCATAAGCTTATGGGGGTACGTGTTAAAATGGATTTGAAGCAAAAGGTGACACGGTGTGCTCATTTGCATGTCATTACCCAAAAGACCTGGCTGCAGTGGAAGCACTGTATGCTAAGAGATAATGGGGAAAGGCAAGTTTGCAGACCTGTCTGAGACGTGAATGTGCTTAACACTTATATTTTTATTTGCTGTAAGTGTTTTACGTAATATCAAGATTTACTGACACATTCTTGAGTTACACTAAGAGTGCCTAGCAAAACCAAATAAGATCACTACAAATATCCCCAAATTTGGGTGAAAATCATGTTGTTTTGCATTGGAATTTTGATTTAGCCGACTTTTTGCGAACTTCACAACTTGCTCATTAGCTCCAAAGGTGGCCATGATTACCCCATTCAGGGACCTGGGTTAGGTTCCTGCCCATCTCATCTACCTAGAAGCAACATAAATTATTTGTGAAATACGTAATGGAAAATATAGGATATTTAAAATATGAAGACAATACTTGCCTGGGGACTGAGCATTTTCGTCATCTTGACATCTTGAGGCTGCAGTTGGCTACCCCGAACGGATGATGACAAGCGCACGCAAATGTCTTTCTGTCATTGATGCAGGGTCCACCATTGTGACAGCGGGAGCTACTGCAGCTGGCATATTCCTCTGTTTCAGAAGATATCATACTTTATTAGTATGTATTATCTAGGGAAGAGTAAATTAGGTTTGGCCTTATTAATTTCCAGCCTAAGTACAGGGCTCAGGTAACATTAAGGAGCATATTTTAGTAGCTGCGAGATTGTCCTTGTCAAATCGCATGATTTGATAAGGCAATAAGCAGAGGTGGAACAAATGTGGTCTCGCCGTATTCTGTAAGATTTTCTGCTTCCAAAAAGCGTGTCTGTTGAAATCACATATTTCATGCAAATAAACATACACTACAAAGTGCACAATATTAACCCGGATTTTTATTTTATTTTTATAAACAGAGCTAGCATAACATCACATCCTTATTATATAAACTGGGCATTTTACAATTACGGAAGAGGGTAATTTGCCCTTGAATACATGTTGACTTTTCTATGTATATGTATATATAATATACAGATATATATAAATATATATATATATATATATATATATATATATATATATATATATATATATATATATATATATATATATATGTAGCCCTTTTTGTGAACCGGCATGACCCACCCAATCTCACATTGGCCCCTTGTAGTCTAACCGGTCCCTTTCCTTCTGGCACACCTCTTCTAATGGGACTACTGGTAACTGTATAACACCTGTGGCTAGAGGAGATCTGAGCCTCCGCTAGCTGGGAGCCTGGGGAAACCCTTACCATTTACCTGGTGCAGCGCCTCCACTTACCCAGGATCCCCGTTATGAAAGATAGCCCTGGGTAAGAAATACAATAACACACGTATGCAATAAACCAATAACTAACACTTTACTGAACACACATATAACACATTACATAACTTCATATCCTTACACTATAACCTTATGTTCCATCCGTGTAACCTTAGCCCAATGTCTGGTGTTCCCACCCAGTGTCCTGTGATCCCCCACACCCAATGTCCCGTACTCCTACGGAGGTCGTGGGTGACTGCGCAGTCACTATATTAATTGGCCTGTTGGTGCACTTATAATACAGAAGTACCTTCCGAGCACTCCGATGCTCGGGACCGCAACACACTTCTAAAAGGGTCAGACGTGCGATGCCTCCGTCTGATCCTATCCAGGTACTCTTCCAGGAACCCCAACGAGGGTCCCACCGCTTCACGGGAACAGCAACCGAATCACGGCAACACCAACCGCATCACGGGAACAGTAACCGCCGCTATCCCTATCTATCCCTAAAGTGACAGGAACCCTAACCTAGGGCCTGTCCCTGATGAACCGCAACCTGGGGTGGCTTGGGGAAAACTCCTAGGGCCTGTGGAACATTAACCTGCCCCCTCCCCTAGCTACCCAGTCCTATCTGAAACTGCTAACTAACACCTAACAGCCTGCAGCAGACATACAGCTCTCACCGTCAGCCTGCAGGCTTTCACACACGCTGCACACACTGCGCCCAGCACATGCAGCGACAACACACAGCTAACATAACACACACACCATCCACTAGAACCCGCAGCAAATCCACTGCTTGCACGCTGTGCCTATTTGCCAGTGCGCACAGCCCTATTCGCTGTGGCACTGCCAAACTGCACCTTCCGCACCTAAGGGTAACCTCCTTATCTAGGGCCGTCCCTTTTCAGTTACCCCCTGCCCTTACCGGGAATTGGGGCCTGCCTGGGGACCTAAGGAGAACCCTTACCTGATGCAGGAGCCACTCGCTCCTTGCACCCTTCCTTCTCCTTCCTCTGCCTCTTCCTGACTGACTCATGCAAAGCCCGGGAAATGTATCTATATTCCCGGGCTGAGCTTCCTCCAGCCCTATTGGCCACTATCAGGCACCTGGTGCCTGTCTCCCTATGCCTCCTGGGAATTGTAGTTCCCAGGGGGCTGCCTAAGCATTGGGGCCGCGTGCGCACTTGCCTGGCGCATGCGCGAACTCCCAATGGCCGCCACAACCTCTCTCTACACTTCCCTACTCTCGCGCGATCTCTCCCTAGCTCTGGGGTCCTACCTTGCGCTTGCTGCCTACTGCGCATGCGCGAACTAACGCGCAATGGCGGCGCCCTCTCCTTCAGCCGCCGAGCCGGTGGCAACGCGATCGCGGCCTTAGCGACGGCCCAATCGCGTTTCCGGCAACCGTCCTGCACCGCAATACCTCGCGCTGCTCCCTGCACTGGCCCCCACCCTCGCGAAGTGCCGGCGGGTCCGTCGCAGCCTCCGGCGGCACCCGCTACCACACGGCACTCGCGGAGGGGGGCCAGAAAGTGTAAATTTACCTCAGGGCTACATTTATATATATATATATATACCGGTCCCCGTAGCTAATCATACTCCAGGGCACTCTCCTGGCTTCCATTAAAAATAGACCCCATCCAGGTGTGAGCAGTAGAGCTGTAAAGTACAGTATGCTGTGCCAGGGGAACTATCCAGCAACTGAGATACAGTACTGTAGTTCACTGCTAGAGCTGCTGCCCTGAATAGCAGAGGTTATGGCTTCTGACCCTGTTGGACTGCACAGAGAGCACATCTCTTAGAGGCAATCGCGCAGTTTTAATTTTAATAATATAGGATTGAAGTAGGGGGTCTCCGGAGCGGAACCACATTAATTACAGCCCACGAGACCCCCTGCTTCCTGAGTTACAGGTGCCGGTATCTTCTGTGTGTTTAAATGACACCGTCACATGACGTGGAACATGTACACTTGCAGGAGATACCGGCACCCCATATCGGTGTCTGTACCTTGAGAAGCAGGGGATCCCCAGACTTGAAATTAATGTGGTTCAGCCCCGGAGAGCCCATACTTCAATACTATGTTATTAAAATTAAACACATTCATTACCTATGTTCCTTCTATTTAACCCCATTCATTACCTTAGCGGTTAGCCACTGGGGCAATGAAGCTGGGCTGTAATTATTTTTTATTACCTAGGATTGAATACGAGGGTCTCTGGTAGCGAGAAAAACAATTCCAGTTTGCCAGCAGTTGCTGGCAAAAAATGCGAGTTTGGGCATTTTTTTCAGCTACCACACGGCTTGTTATAGCAAGAGTGCTAACACTTGTTAAAAAGTCGTTTTCAAGCGATTTTGCCATGTTATCGAAGCTTTGTGAATAGCTACACATACAACATCGCTTGAAAAGTGCACTTAAGAGCTAAGGCACTTATTGAATGAATAGGCCCCTTAATTTCTCTACAGGGGGCACAAAGTGTCTCCCCTTAACTAAATGTAGCCATGCCTGGTTTTGGCTACCAGTCTGCCCTCCCTGACATGCAAGCACTGGTAACAGTGCAGGCAGTGTCAGGACCAATCCTGGGTTTTCCCCACAGAAGCAGCTTCCTTGAGTGATGGGGGAGGAGGCGGGGCAAATCCTGTGTCCTTCCCAATCCTAGGCTCAGACCTTGTACCTTCCTCCTTTGTAATTAAAGGGCGGACAACCGAGCATCCTGTGAATCAGCAGGTAATCAGCATCATGCAACATGTAATGGCAGAATCTCCCAGAGGGTGTGGGAAACAGCGTTACATAAATGTTACATTATTAAACTACACATAATAATTGTTCTTGAAGCCTACCTTGATCTGCAATGTCTGTGTTTCTCTGGCTGCGGCCAACAAGAGATGCAGTGGCATTTGCAGATGTCTTTTTTGGTGCAAGTGGTTTCTTCACAGGTGTTTTCGTCTGCTTTTGAAGTTTTGCAAAGTTACTTCTAACATCAAATAGGACTTTGTCTACATATGAAGTGACATTGGATAAACAGTTTCTGTTTTTACTTCAATTAAAGACGTTATCAAATCTTCAAAACCTTTCTGCATACCCGTAATATTTGGCTGAACTTAATTAAATGAGGTACACTGGCATTTACTTCTTTAATGTTGATAAATTCAGTTTGACATAAGCCCTTTGCCTCATAAGCTGTTTTGTTCAATTGAGGCATCCTTGTTGATAGTCGTATTGATTTGACCTCAAGTGCTTTCATTCTGGAATTAAATTCCTGCGGCCCCTTTTCTTTTGTGAACACTTCCTCCTTTCTTGTCTTTGATGTAGGGATAGGATTTGCCATAATCAGTGTCACTTGAGATTCAATGCTCTGTAACCGTGTATGGCAACTTTTCTCCTCCATGTCCGAAAGCTGCAGCTTTTCCTCTATTTGAGTCATGTTAATGTGATTTTGATCTAATTTGGATATTATTTCATTTACCTTTTGAGAAAGTTTAACAAAAGAAGATAAGCCTAGATCAGCATTATCATTTGAATTATTGGAGATGTTCTGTTTATATCTAGTGCCACTCACCAGGTTCTGTAAGGTCTCATTCATGTGTCTGAACAGTGGAATGAAAACCAGTAATCTCTCCAACTTTTCAGCATTGTCATTGTTAATCTGGGATTTATTTTCCACAGGACTCATGGCTGATTTCAGCATGTAGTTATCGTGAATAAAATTAACAACATTGTTTAGGATATCCATAGTGTTATTAAGGCCATAAGGCATTCGTTAATGTGTCTTTCAAACACCTGCTCACAGGTTTAAGCATTACCCTGAAGTCCCTCTTGACCTTCTGTAAGCTTTTGGAACCTGGAACTAAGGTTATTAATAACAGCGGTAATGTTTTCAGGGTGCCTGTTAACTTCAAAACCAGAGACAGAACATGAAAAACAGACAGAACTCAGTGCACATACAATGACACCTATATACGGTACAGTGCCTAAAGCACTATGTATAAGATTTGTCGCAATCAACCTGTAAGCAAGTTCCCCTGAGAGTGGGAAATGCAATGGAGTGAGCTTTTAACCATTTAAAAGTGGAGGGGGTGGGAGGGGGTGAGCTTCAAACTAAGGAGGAGGAGCCACCCTCCAAATTAGCCATAACCAGCTGAACAAGAATTGTAAAACACACAGGACACCTATACAGTACCGACACACTTTATTGCAGTGTGGTCGGTACCGCAAGCCGGGAGATTTCCCGGCTTGCTAGTGGCCGCCCCTCGGCGTGCCGCGCGTCATAGACGCGCGGTCACGTGTCTTCGGGAGCGTGCGCCCCCTGCACGCACGTCCAGGGGCTCCCCGAGGGAGCCCTGGTGTCCCGCGATCGCGGGACAGCGGCAGGGGGTTCCGGGGGACCCGGCGGACCCGGCAGCGGTAGGGAGAGCGCCCCGATCGGAGGGCGCTCTTCCGCTGCTTCGGCGCGCGCCCGTCACACTCGGGCGCGCGCCAGGCTACTGCTGCGGCCAAGAACGGGCAAATGCTCGAATAAACTTGGCCGCAGCAGTAAGCTCATATTGAACCCCAAAATAACCACAACATATATATAAGCATATAAGTGTCACAGAGGAGTGCTACTGAGCATGGCAATATATATTTAAAACCAGAGACAGAACATGAAACACAGACAGAGCTCAGTGCACATCCAATGACACCTATACATGGTACAGTGCCTAAATATATATATATAGATATCTTTTGAATAAAATGGTCTTTTAGTTTAACTCTTTGGCCAAAGTGTTGTAAGCCCTTGAGCCCCTACACGGCAGACCACATCTCAAGGGTACCTAACACTAATATAAATTCTTAATAACCTGCCGTGTAGGGGCTCAAGGGCTTACAACACTTTGGCCAAAGAGTTAAACTAAAAGACCATTTTATTCAAAAGATATCTATATATATATATATATATATATATATATATATATATATATATATATATGTAGGCACTGTAACGTGTATAGGTGTCATTGGATGTGCACTGAGCTCTGTCTGTGTTTCATGTTCTGTCTCTGGTTTTAAATATATATTGCCATGCTCAGCAGCACTCCTCTGGTTAAATGGTTAAAAGCTCACTCCATTGCATTTCCCACTCTCAGGGGAACTTGCTTACAGGTTGATTGCGACAAATCTAATACAGAGTGCTTTTCCTGGTAATGTACAGGTTAATAAGAGCTTCAATCAGACTTAGAACTATGCAACTAATTTTGACAGATTTATTATAAATCATTCTTCCTGGTAATGTACAGGTTATTAAGAATTTATATTAGTGTTAGGTACCATTGAGATGTGGTCTGCCGTGTAGGGGCTCAAGGGCTTACAACACTTTGGCCAAAGAGTTAAACTAAAAGACCATTTTTTCAAAAGATATCTATATATATATATGTAAGCACTGTACCATGTATAGGTGTCATTGGATGTGCACTGAGCTCTGTCTGTGTTTCATGTTCTGTCTCTGGTTTTAAATATATATTGCCATGCTCAGTAGCACTCCTCTGTGACACTTATATGCTTATATATATATGTTGTGGTTATTTTGGGGGTTCAATATGAGCTTGTAGGTGTCCTGTATGTTTGCCTGTTAACTTCACCTAGTTCGCTTTGGTGCTCATATTCAGTTGTCATGCTAAAAGGAGCTCTCTTTTCTATTAAAGGTATTTCCATATCATAACATAAACCACTTATTTGCTTATTCATTTTATCAATCTTGTCATCCAGGGTGTAGCACAACCTCAGACATAGTTTTGTTTAAGACATTCTCATTCTCTTCAGTGCCCTTCAACTGCTTCTGAAAATCATCTTTATAGGATGAAAACCTATCTTCACATGCTCCTTCAATGGAATGTCTCTGAAGAGCTAAAGTTATCGTAAGGTTATTGGTTTTGCTGTCTTGTGCATTGATATCATCATACAGTTGCAGCATCATAATGCTCTGTTTCTTTATTCTTTCTTGCAGAGAAACAAGATATTCAGTAACGTTATCATCCACAGGATTATTTATTTGAGAGCCTGGCTGTCCCTCCGCATATTGATCAGGCAAAAGTTGTTGATGAATCTCCTTCATTTGGGACAGAGTATCAGTTCGAGATTCAAAGTAGACGCTGATTCTTGAATGTTCATGTTCAATGTCTTTTTCTAAAGCGCTCTGCTTTTCCTCCATCTCTTTGAAAGGTGTGGTGCAAACAAAAGCAGTAAGTGCTTGACACGGTTCTTGAGCTCTAATATATTGTCCATTGTTGGCTTGTTCCCGGGTACACTGATTGGTAGATACCATTGTGTCATTTAGATGTTTAACTACCTCTTTGGTGCTTTCAAGTTCAATAGAAATACCAGACGTGGTTTTAAACAGTTGGGCTATAGTTTGTTGCATGTCAGTTTGTAACACGGTGCATTGTTCCTTAAGAATATCCTTGTTTAGTTCTGTGATACTTTTTGTCTTTATAGCTGAAAAAAATAAGCTTTGTAAACTATGAAGCATGTACAATAACAAAATCACTGGGGTACTAATAATTGAATATCAATAAATCATACCTTCGCAGCTTTGTATTACACGGTGCTTACTTTAACAGAGGTAATTTCTGTATACCGTTCTCTCACTTTGATATGAAAGTTACCCTGATATTAATCACAACTATTCATCTAACAGGAAACATATATTTTCTTACTAATTACTTAATGGATGTTAGACAGAAATATGTCTTGGACATTTCTACTTGTAGTATTAAATACATAATGTACTGTAATAGAATGTTTTCTTTAATCTAGCCTAAACATTATATATGAAACTATTATATATTGAGGTATCTCTGTAGACTTCAGGGTGCCATGTCTTCCAAGATTGTATTATGACTACCATGCCTCTATTAGCCTAACCAGTGGTCAAAGTTCGGTATTCGGGAAGCAATGATGCAGGGTATCATACCCAGATCTGGCATTACCGGACGATCAAGTCAATGGCAGTTACTGCCGGACCAGAGTATGGCAGCCCGCATCATGGCTTGACGAATCCCAGCCAAAGTGACTTGAATAGAGCAGTGATAATGTGCCTGATTAAAGAAAATGTTACATCTTTTAAACATTGGACAAAGCTCTTTGGAGCTAAATTTAGAAAGGTTTATAATTATAGCAATAACTATGCTCCAAGAAACAGGGATAGTACCTCTTTAAAATAAAGCCAAGTTCCTTTAAATATGAACTGAAAGCGTACACTTCAAAATGAAAAGTTAAAGTACTCTATAGTAGGGCTACAAATAAATTAAATGATTTCTTACTTTCACAGTCAAATCAATCTTCAACCATTATTCCAGAATTACCTATACGGCATACTTATACCTATTACCTATACCTGTATAAAGGGACTATAGGATAGATCTTAATTTCCCTAGCTACCACATATGCTAGAAGCATCGGATCTTCCCAACAAGTAATGCTGAATTTAACAAATTAAATAAAACATGCACTCAAGTAAGGAAAATACAATATATATATATGGATGTACTGTATACAATGTTGGACTTGCCCAAGATTCTGGTCCTTGCAGTTTTATCCTGGTACTGATTGCTGTGCAATAAGTTACAACCCCTATGCTCCTCCTCGGTACTCTCCACTAATCACTGCCACTACCCGGGTCTGCCTCCTCTTGTGGTCCTCCTCCCTCCCTTGATCCTGCCTCAATCATTGCCATTACAAGGTTCCTTCTCACTGCTCCGCTCTTAACCTAGAGTTTACCTCCTGATGTTGTCTCAAAGAACCTCCTCTGGTTAATGTGTGTCTGATTTTAAGTACAGCTTTACCAAGACTTACTGTCCCTGTGACCGCGACAAGGTACGTGAATACAGCCGCATCAGCACTTTTTTCGCCGTAGCTCATACAACGGCTCGGCTACGGTCAGCCGGCAGAATTATTTGTGCTGTTTTTTTATGTAATTGCAATTTAGTATGTGTGCCCGGCAGATGGCGCACGGAATATCTTCACCTATGATACTCAGTAGCGGTAAGGGAGTCGCAAATTGCAAATAAATGCTGGGGATTTATACTTGATTCTGTGCAGAACTGAAAACAGTAAGTGTTGCTACATCTGTATGTGAGCGGATGAGTTAAAGCATAGATGGAAATGAGAATAACTGTATAGAAGGGTATCTTGGAGTGAGTTAGTGGTTGGATTTCTGGCACAGAGGTGAGTTCATGTATGGAGGGATATCTGGGAGTGAGTTAGCATTTGTAAAAGTTTGTGAGTGATATAACCCAATGATTAATGTCATCCTTCTCTGGAAACAAGCCCTGTTTTGGAATAACCAACCAATACAAATGTATACTGTATATAAAATATGTGCATTTACATGCGTTTTCCCATGTGTTCTTTTTAAAAGCTTTGTTTACCTGGGTTTCTTTGAGGAAAGATTTGATTAACAAAGAGTTAACACATGGATGCAATCCCACTATCCTAACAGAGAGTGACTGGCTGAATGTGTGTGCTGGTTTACGCCAGTGCTGCAAAAATGCCCAATGCCATTTAAATGAATGGAACTAACATCTTTTCCAGCACAGGGAAGCAGCATCAAGGCTTACTGAATGTTCAGTTTTAGAGAAACAATGATCTAAAGAAAAAGAACTTCTGAACTTTTAAAATACCGCTCTATACGTAGAGAGTTGCATGAGTTTAGAATGTGAGTGTCCCCGGAACATGCGCAGTTTGGAGTGATCTTTACTGTGGCTCATTGTAACTGTGCCCAAGGTGAAAATGGAGGCAATATCACAAGAAGCAGCAGTCTTATTATATTTCCTCCCTTTAGTTTGTGTACTTCCTTTCTGGTCGGCATTTGGCAGGAAGGGTTAAGGGGAAAGGATAGAGGTTAACCAAACTAGAAAGGAGAAAAAAGGGAAGCAAGCAGGGAGTCCGAGCTGGAGGGTTAAAAGAAAAAAAAAAATATATATATATATATATATATATATATATATATATATATATATATATATATATATATATATATATATATATATATACACACATATATCTATATATGGAAACAAAAGGAAAGGAAAAGGGTCCCACTAAAAGCACTCAAGCAAAATAAATAATAAATTGATTTATTCAATGAAAAATACACATGAATTACAAACAATAGTTAAAACAGTCACCTCAGAACCCCCCCCCCCCAAAAAAAAAATAAACATGTATTCTGGTTTATGCACAGGCAGAGAATATGAATATATCTTGAATTAACCCTAAGGATCAAGATATTGTACAAAATGAATGAAGCCAGAAAAATATCAAAATAAATTATACCTTGTAACAGGGTACTTATTCCTGCTCACAAATGTGCCTCTAATCCAGCAGTGTGGTGGTTAACTGCTGGTAGGCAATTAACTAACACCACCTGGCTGATTACAGGTGTTAGAAAAAGCCTGCCTCTGAGACAGGAAGGGAGATTTCTTAGTCCACAACTGGGCTGAACCAAGGAAGGACAGATGTCTTGAGCGGCAAGCTAACAACAAGACAAAGGGGACAAGATTCTAAACTTGGAGCCGGGCATTGCCTTAGCACACAAGGGTGCGGGTCGGCATTTGGCAGGAAGGATTAAGGGGAAAGGATAGAGGTTAACCAAACTAGAAAGGAGAAAAAAGGGAAGCAAGCAGGGAGTCTGAGCTGGAGGGTTAAAAAAATATATATATATAATATATATATATATATATATATATATATATATATATATATATATATATATATATATATATATATATATATATATATATATATATATACATATATAGAATCCAATGCACAGCCGGCACACCATATGCAAGTAAATAAGTTTTGGTGCTTATCCCATAAAGCAATAACAGACCATACGATACCGGTTGCAACACGACATCAAGGGACAGCACGCAGGTAAGTAAATCAAAAATGTTCTATATTTGATAGAAGACACAAAAACCGACGTTTCGGTCCCCCAGTGGGACCTTTCTCAAGGTGGTGCAATTGAATGCAGTGCACAATACATATATATACCCCAAACCCCAGTGTAATTCAACAAAACCAATCACAGTTAATTAGCCTCACCTGCCTATGTGACATGCATCCACAGTATCAGCAGGTAAAGAGCATCCATTTTGAATATATTAACTCTATATTTGTTTACCTGATATGTGTTTAGGCATGCGCAAAAAGGCTCAGGAATTGCATAATGTTACTGCTGAGAGACTACATAAGTCTGCCAGACCCAGCGATATCTTGGATAACCGGAGAGGGTGCGCATGGGCTAAACTGATCTGGAGCTGATACCTGGATAGATGAACTATTTCAGGGACGTGCAAAATACACATTGTAACTGCAAGTTAAGCGAAACATGTGAAACATCTGATGTGCTCACCGTAAATGTGCAAAAAAATGTGAGGGATTAAAACATATATACACACGTGTGGATGACGTGGCTGACTGGAATCTAGGACAATATATAAATGCTGAAAGCACTCAGCCATATAACGCCTAATGCATAGTGTAAGAAATGATAATGCAATGATGACTCTATGCATCATGTCAGGAAGCGACACCTTAAAAAAACAACAAAATTACATAATGCAGACAATGTCAAATAGAGAAACTGGTAATAAATTAGAATACATGCTGTGTCACACTCTCAGCAAACATTGCTACAGGTGGCTCTTGACTAAAAGGGACCTGAGGTATCTGACACACTGTAATGCACCAGTATACATAAAAAGTGAAATCGTGCATCAAAGCATAATAATTTGCACAAACAAAAAAGACAGTATATAAATGCTGAAAACACTCAGCCATAGAACGCATAATGCGTATTGTAAGAAATGATAATGCATTGATGACTATGTATCCTTTCAGGGAGCGACACCTTAAATACCAACATAAACACATAATGCAGACACTGTCACATGGAGAAACTAGTGATAAATTGTGTGTGTCTCGCTTTCAGCAAACATTGCCACAGGTGGATCTTGACTGCAAGGGACCTAAGGTGCCAGACATGATGGAGGAAATGCGGCTAACTGGCTGACACCCCAAGGCAGTATGCGCTGGTTTTGCTGTTAAAGATGAATCCTAGTATCAGCAGGCAGCTTAATGGGCCAGGTGCGGAGATTACAGGAAACAGCTTAATCTGAAGTCCTCATTTAGACCCCGTGGGCTCAATGTGCCCAAACTGTAGATGAGTCTGGCTTCAAGCTGTAGTAGTGTCCTGTTGCGATTCCCTCCTCTCCCCGAAGTCCGTGCCTGGGCAATTGGCATACAACGCAAGGTGGCGAGCCCATGCCTCTTCTCTTTGTAATGTCTTGCTACTGGTTGATGTGACAAATCCTCCTTGTTTTCAGTATCAGCCAGTGCCTTCCGTATGGCAGAACGATGTAGGGCTAATCTCTCTTTAAGCATCCTCATTGTCTTTCCCACGTAATAAAGGCCACATGGGCATTGTATAAAATATACAACGTATTTGGATTCACAATTCATTGCATCCTTGATCTTCTGGCGGATGCCAGTGTGAGGGTGTGGATAGGAATTCCCCAATATCAAGTACTGGCAGTTGATGCAACCGTGACATTTATACACGCCTGCTGGTCTGGATAGCCACATTGGTTTTGCAGCATACTTGGCGGTAGGATCTGCTTTTGTAAGGTAGTCGCCCAGGTTTCGGCCCCTTTGATAGCAGAATCTGCTCAGCTCAAATACTGATATCATTATAAGATCAGCTGACAAAGGGGGTGGTGTCGTGGTTATGCCATACAGCTACTACAAACAAGAAATTGACAATCAATTAGGCGTCAACACACATTACAAACTGTTGCCTTCAGATCCCACACCAAACTGCAAAAGAGAGATTGATACCATTATTGATCTTGGCCTTTCAAATAGATGGATCTCTGAGGAGACGAGTAAATTTCTTAAACAATCCCATCCAATCATTCCAGTCATTTACATTCTTCCCAAAATACACAAATCCATCACAGCACCTCCCGGTAGGCCGATCATTTCAGCACGTGGCTCATTAACACATCCACTTTCACAATTTGTGGACTTTTTTCTGCAACCAATGGTATTTAACATGAAATCTTATATCAAAGACACCACTGATTTCATTAATCAATTGGCCACTTTGACAAATATTACTGACGACTACATTTTGGCAACTATGGATGTTGCAAGCCTGTATACCAACATTAATCATATTGATGGTATTCAGGCTAGCAGAGAACAATTAATGAGCTTTACTGCACATACTGGCCCTCCACCTGATTTTTTGCTGCTATTAATGGATGTTATTTTGCATAAAAATTATTTTAAATTTGAAAATAATTTTTATTTGCAGCTGATTGGCACTGCAATGGGGTCCAACATGGCCCCATCGTATGCCAATCTATTCATGGATTCCTATGAATGTGAACATTTTTTCAACAATCCAATGTACAGCAAATATCTGGTAAAGTTTTTTCGCTACATTGACGATTTGTTTTTGGTTTGGTCTGGGACTGAGGCAGAGTTACTTACATTTGTTGATACACTCAACCATTTACCTACCACCATACGCTTCACATTATGTTTTAGCACAATTGAGGTAGCCTTTCTAGACACTATTGTGTACAAAGCAAATGGTCATTTAGCAACGAGGCTGTTCCGCAAAGCAACAGATAAAAATACATTATTATTGGCAACCAGCCACCATCCGGCACCAATGAAGCAAGGATTACCCTTCTCACAATTTTTGAGGGTAATCAGAGTCACTAGTGAACCATCAAGGCTAGAGGCAGCACTCGAGGGCATGAAGAAATCCTTCCTGGAACGTGGCTATGACCGGGCAGAGGTGACAATGGCACTGTGGGCTGTACTACATTGGCAAGACCATTAGGATGCTTAAAGAACGCCTCAGTTTACATCGGTCTGCAATCCGGAAGGCCTTGGCAGACACCGACAATAAGGAGGACCTCACACAACAACCGGTGGCTCGTCATTTTAAAGAAAAACAGCACAGTCTAGCTACTCTACGGTGTATGCCTATTGCACAAGTTCAACTGTCCCCCAGGGGAGGGGACAGCAACAAGGCTCTCCTTCAACTGGAGGCACGGACAATCTATAAATTGGACACATTAAGTCCACGCGGACTAAATGAAGATTTGTCGCTGAGCTGTTTCCTTTGAGCTATCTATTATGACAGACACGGTGCCCAATTAGGACCCGGTTGCTTTGTATCAATGACTTAACTGTTACATGTATCTCTTTGCCCTCAGATCAGCTATCTACTGGATGGGTCTTGCATTATCTATTGCGGACTCACACATTATCATTCAATTCTACAGGATTTATCTTGTCTCTATACATTGGTTATCACCACCAATTAATGTCTATATACCTCATTGTTTCAGCAGTTGTCTTTATGCTATGATACCAATTCCTGCACATAGCCAATAGACACCACAATTGCCACCGCCATACATTGTCACGATTGTAAATACTGTATATACCAGTTGTCATGCCTCATAGGATAATGTTTATCTCAGAAGGCTTATTCAATACTTCACCCATTTATTGATGTTATTTAGACGGTATTAGGCAAGATGGTGTAATCTATTAATACACAGGTCCATCCATACACTGTTGATTCTGGTCCAACACAATATATACAAATATATACATATTATTAATGCGTCAGCTCATCTCAGGTTATATGTTCACATGTATTGGGGATCACTGTATTGCACTGTTACATTGGTGTTTTTTGTTGATGCAACATGTTTCATGATGATATTTGTGCAGGGGCTAACCAACGTCCTTTCTTTGATAGCCCATTTACATTAGCTTATGCTACCACATATTTTAAGCTGGCAGCTTTGCTTACATGATGCAGAGCATCAGACTCTACCTTCGGGTACACAGTCCTGCTGCCACATAGCAGATATATCCACTATGGGACATCAGTATGGGTGTTCTTTGCCTGGTCCCACAGTCATTCTTTATATTAGCAGAGAGCAAACATTCAGTTTATCCAGTCATCATATTTTATTGAATTATGCTTGTCAGTTTGCACATGCGCATTAGCTCCCTACTGTTCCCATTGAATTCGCTTTGGGGCCATACACATGAGTATCAGCACTCATTTTGGGGCATAGATTGGCTCTACACAGTACAGATGTGCACTAGGTTCTCCCACAACACATTTTCGTGGCAGCTAAGCCCAAGCACATCAGCTGGCGATCGCGCACAGTTCCGCATTATTTATTTATTTATCGGCGGTTCGCGCATGCGCAATAGCGATCCTACTGGTCTTTAAGATCCTATCTTTCCCTGCTGCAGCATTAAAGCTCACACATGCGCAGTAACCATTTACATTGCCTAGATACGCCCTCCACTGGCCCGTTATCATGTGACAGGAGTCTAAGCACTCTGACACTTCAACTTCCCACATACACACATGCGCAGTTAACACTGCAGACGTGGCAGGAGTGTCAAAGCGTTTTCACTGTCATCTGACAGTCTGGTGCTACTGTGCAGCTCCTACATACAGCATGTAAGCAATTATTACTTTACATCATGTGTTGCACCTGTTTGCTTTGGGGGTTTAGGGTATATATATGTGTTATGACTCACTCTGTTTGTTCATCACCTTGAGAAAGGTCCCGTGTGGAGGACCGAAACGTTGGTTTATATGTCACATTAAATACCTTTTTTTTTTGACTATCTACTGGAGTGCTGCCTCTGATATCTGCTTACACGGTATCGTATAGCATATATATATATATATATATATATATATATATATATATATATATATATATATATATATATATAAACAAAAGGAAAGGAAAATTGTCCCACTAAAAGCACTCAAGCAAAATAAATAATAAATTGATTTATTCAATGAAAAATACACATGAATTACACACAATAGTTAAAACAGTCCCCTCAGAACCCCCCCAAAAAATAAATATGTATTCTGGTTTATGCACAGGCAGAGAATATGAATATATCCTGAATTAACCCTAACGATCAAGATATTGTGCAAAATGAATGAAGGCAGAAAAAGATCAAAATAAATTATACCTTGTAACAGGGGACTTATCCCTGTTCACAAATGTGCCTCTAATCCAGCAGTGTGGTGGTTAACTGCTGGTAGACAATTAACTAACACCACCTGGCTAATTACAGGTATTAGAAAAAGCCTACCTCTGAGACAGGAAGGGAGATTTCTTAGTCCACAACTGGGCTGAACCAAGGAAGGACAGATGTCTTGAGCGGCAAGCTGACAACAAGACAAAGGGGACAAGATTCTAAACTTGGAGCTGGACATTGCCTTAGCACACAAGGGTGCGGATACAAGAGAGCAGAGAAGCTTCCCCTACAGCAACCCAGCTAACAGATAAGACTTTTCTTATAAGACTATTATCTATGTCTATCTATATATATGAATGTCTCTATGATTTGGGCTGGTGAATCGCTGGGCTAACCACGCAGTTAAAGAGAACTAGATCACAAGTGTATATATACTCCAGAGTGGAGTGGATTTTGTTTGCTGATTTACATGTTTGCTGTGTTTAAAGCTACAGGCGCAATAAAGCCTTATTTTAATTTCACCTTAAAACAGTCTCCATTGCATACCTCTGAACACGTCTCTTACATATGGTGTCAGAAGTGGGACGAGAGGTGGCCCTTGAAGTTAAAAGGGGCCCCGGAGATTGCTTGTGAAGTTTTTTTGTGCTTTTTGCCTGCATACAGTTTTTCAAACAGCCCGAGCAACAAAAACAAAGATTCACCTGCAGCAGAAATCAGAATTAAAGGGATACACATCCAGGCAGGAAATCTATACTGAGGAATAGAGAGCGTTGATGGCGCACTGCCAGGGGATCCTGAGAGAGTCAATCAGGAAAAAGAAACAGCCAGGCCACTCCAAAGATGAAAAAATGGTGTTAGGTTTATTGCATGCTGATAAACACACAGGGAATGGACAGATAAATGCACCTACGCGTTTCGTACTAAGTGTACGAGTGCCCCCTTGGTAATACAGGTAAAGAGCCATAGTGCTTTTCATTTATTCCTGCTTACCATGGTCATTGACCACTTATTTCTATAACACTGGTCTCGGTTTGTGATACTGTAATCTAGTGAGAGTCTGGCTGACTCCACGTCTGTCCCACCAGTTGTTAATCAACTCTATTGGGGACACTCCAACGTTGTTAAGGTTAACCCATTGTGGACCTATATTATACTGGATGTCCAACAAGGACTGGTCTCAATTTAGAGCATCACACCCATTCTGTTTCTAGGAAATCTATACTGCACTGAAGAAAGCCACAAAACCACAGATGGACTCTTTTCCCCGATTCCAAGAGGAGAGAGAGAGACTGTGCTGAAGCAGGTAAACCTTACTTGCCTATCACAATAAAGTGTAATATGGTTGTTAAAATAGGGGCTTTGCCTTCCAGCAGTAGTCAGGGTTCAAGAAGTGAGTTAGCGCTCCAATGAAAGGAGCTAGGCTTTGTTTATTGTTTTCTTTAAAAAAATTGTGCTGAAGCAGTGAATACAGATGGTGACCCACGAGCGGTATTGATTCTGCAAGTAAAGGCTGCCACACTGCATAGGACTACCAGCTGTGAATGGAGTATATGCAGAAAAGTGTGAAAATTGATGCAAGACTGTGCTGAAGCAGGGGAATTTTCAGCAAACAAGTGCTGAGTGTAAAATTGCCCACCGGGTAAAAAAGGGATTGCTGAACTGTGTAAAAGGTAACCCAAAGCCAATTGTTGAGTGTTGAGTCACCCTGCCGGGAGTGAAAGAAATATTCCACTGCAAAGAATATTTTTTTTTTCTGCAAGTAAAGTCTGTCTATGTATCTTGGGAGTAAAACAGGCACCCAAAGTGTGAAGAGTGAGTGCCATAATACCCAAAGATGAGACTGAAAATTACTGAACTCAAGCAGAAAACCACATTATATTGCTGAAGCGGAGGGATTGCACCTAGCAAGTAAATGGTGTAAAGCAAATAGAAGTTTCCAAATAGCAACTGCACATCCAGTATACCTAATGAGAAGAATGCGTGCACAGTACTGCTGATGTTTTAAAACTTGCTAAAGAAAAGAAAAAGTCTACGGAGATGCCTGTGAGAGGTATGACCTCTACAAGCAAAATGTGCCCACCGGTAGGACTATCACAAGATGGGGTTCTAGAAAATACACTGGCAAAAGCTGCAATAGCGCCTCCAGAGGTCAGGAAGAAAAATACACCTGATAGCCCCAAAATGGAGGACAAGATGCGGCATTCCTGTAATGAACCCTACCCCATGGAAGAGTGGCCCTTCCAGTCCGATGAGGGGAACCCAAACCGAGTCACACCCACAAAACACACCAAGAATGGTGGGGGTGCCTGAACTCGGTACGAACCGAAAAGACCGCTCCCTCATGTATCTATAGACCGGCCGGTCAAAAATGGGGATCAAACACTGGACACTAAAATAATCAACCTGAATGCTAAATAACAGTACCATTCAATAACCAAAGTAAGTTTATAACCACAGTAAAGAAGCCATGCTAGATTACTAAATAGTCACCACAAGATGAAATGCATGCAAATCCTGAGAAGTATCTCCTTCTCAGGATTTGCATTCATTTCATCTTCTGGTGACTATACAGATGCAGCCACCAGTATCCTATCACTTGCCTGGGTAAAAACTAAGGCTGAGCTTATAGTGCCCGCGACGGAGACGGTGACGCGATGGAGACGGCGACGTGACGTCACTCGAAAACAATGTTCACTTTTTGACTTTATTCCATGAGAAGTATCCTCTATGCCCTTATTACGGTTGGCTTTGTATCTGTATCATTTTTTCAATATATCATTGCTATATCGTAATTTACATTGTGTCTGGTGTTCTTTACTGAGTGCTGGGAATCACTATAGCTATTAGTCATTGTCTTGAGGGGGTCTCAGGCTCTTCTCTGTTCCCTTGCACCATACTATAGGTTGTTTCATTATTTTATCTCACATTGTGGTGGAGTGCCACCTAACTCACATACTTTTTGATTGTCTATTACTGTTACGTAAAACATTACTAAACACAGTGTTTTGCAAGGTATATGTGTGAATGGGTACTCCACTAGAATAGACTCTTCCTGCCCCATCCCAAAAAATGTCTTTTGCCTTCAATGGGATTTTTTCTTTGATAAATCTGGTTCATTTTTTGCCCAGATTTTCAGCTCAGAGACCTCTTAAATTGGTAGAAAAAGTATATATTATATATATTGAGCATATCGGCACACCTGGCTGTATCAGTATGCAAAGGACATGCTTTAAATGGAATTTATATTGTAAAATATTAAACTTTTTCTTTTTAAAGTATTAATAGGCAAACACCAGCATATATTGTACATCTGTGTTTATAACCAACAAAATGCAGCTGTAAAACACCATCATTTCTTATGACTAACAGGTTGCAAGAACCCCTCACTTTTTACCTTTCAGGAATGATTGGATGCCTTTTCCTTTATCTTCATTGATTTTCTCCTAGAGAGTACATTGTCTTGTACACATCAGTCATGCTTGAGAAGATATTCTCCACCTTCCTCTGCTGGAGGGTCAGTTTCATTTCCTGGCTATATATCTGATCACAGCTTTTTGGTGCAGTGCTTCATATCATGCCCTATAACATAAAAATGTAAACAAGGAAACAATATAAGTTAGTGACATATCGAGGCACAGGTGGAGCAAAAATCAACAAATAGCATTATTTTCAGCTGGTGTCTCTTGTCATCGTTGCACCGAGGCCTTTGCTCCCTGCAGGTCAGCTTGTAATTTGTGGAATGGCAATAGGAGGAGTTAGGGAGGAGTTATATGACTCAGCTTCTAATGAGATGTATACAATTCTGTGTCTCTGTGTGTCGTTTTTTGTACATTGTCAAGAAAATCCTGCCAAGACTAAATTGGCGACAAAACTTCTGACTAACAATTTACATCATGTTCAGAAAACTGTGATACTAGCAGAAAAGTTGTTATACTGCATGGGTCCAATAAAAAAGAATAATCTAAGAACCGACAAGGTATGTCACGTTTTCTTGACATTATGATATCTACAACTCCATGGAGGCTCTGAGGGTTAATTAATGAGGTCTCTTGGCTTCAAAACACAGGTAAAAATAAAGCACCAGATGTACTGTATCAAGGGAATGTCCGATTCACTAATGGACACTAAGCTGTAGCATGCATGAAATGGAAGGTGCAGCACCATTTAATGAATTTTGGGTAAAGAATCTCATTGATTTCAATGAGGAACATTTTTTTAAATACATTTGGTTTAATTTTATCTCAATTCAGCAAAATGGAGTTCAGATCTCTGTGTCAAGCTAATAAACTGAATTTTGAGGTGATATTTAAGCAAAGAGACATTTTATATAGGCTGAAGGAGTTTGACGCAGGGGAGCCTGGTTCAAATTCCACTGTCTGCTCCTTGTGACCTTGGGCAAGTTACTCTATCTCCCTGTGCCTTAGGCTGCGTCCATAGAAGGACAAGCAGCGCTGAGGCATGCGGACGCTCCGTGCTGAGCCCCTGCATCCTCAATGAGGATGCTTTGAGAGGGGGCTCACGCGAGCGTCCGCAGGCGTGCTCAGGCTTTGGAGTTTTCAGCCGAGCGCCAAGCGGTTTTTCAGCGCGCTGTCGGCTGAAAACATCCAATCAGCCTTAAGCAGCGTCAACGTCATGGCGCCGTGATGTCGGCGCCGTGACATTGACGTCAGTGCGTCGCGGGCGATTGGCCCAGCGACGTCACTGCCCCGCCTCCAACCACCTCCCCCCGGCTCCCTTCGCGCACGCTGGCTCGCCTGCAAGTCCGTGCAATCGCGCTGACTGAAGCACGCGAGCCTCAGCGTTAGCGCGCCTCCGCTCTCCCCACCCCTCTATGGCCCGGGCCTTAGGCACCAAAAATATAGATTGTAAGCTCTATGGGGCTGAATCTATAAAATCCTATGTACAAACCTGCTTGCTGCACACTATACTGTAATTGTGAGGCACGTTGAGTCCCATTGGGAGAAAAGTGCTATATGAAATAAAGTTATTATTATATACTTGAATCATTTAATGTAAATTTACTTTTAATTTGATGACTTTTATCATTGAGTGATATAAGGTAGGGTTAAATGGAGCAACAACAAAATAAGGAGACGTCAAGTGAGAAATAATCGTGAAATATATTATTTCTCTATATCTGGATCCATTATTTAAAGCAGCAATAGGGGTTCACTTTAAAAAATATATATATATATTTTAATTATAGATTTGAAGCAGGGGGTCTCCGGAGCTGAACAGTGTTAATTTCAGCTCCAGGGACCCCCTGCTTCCAGAGATACTTACCTCCGCATGGGGTGTCGATATGTCTGCAGGCAGAGAAACTGTTTGCCTAGCATAATGGCGGTTTAAATGTCACATGGGCCAGCAGGACGCCATAATATCATCCAGTGCGGCTTCCTATTGGGCCACTTGACCTGGACCTTTAAACTCTGCAGAGATACCGGCCCCACCTATGGAGGTAAACATCTCTGGAAGCATGGGGTCGCGGAGCTGAAATGAACACAGGTCAGCTCCGGAGACCCTCTGCTTCAAACCTGTAATAACAAAACAAATATTGTTTTTTTTTTGTTTGTTTGTTTTTTAGAAAAGTTAACCCATATTGCTGCTTTAAAGAAACAATTACAGTTCTTTAGAAACCACCAGCATTTCACATTGGAAATTATATTTGCCATTGGTAGCTAATGAAACAGCCATTCCTCGCTTAAATGAATTTGCTGAGAGAAATAATTGTTTCTTGGAAAATAATGTTTGTATATGTTTTCAATGTATTTTTGTGCAATGTGGGCAAAATGTTCATACAGATGAAATCTTATCTTATTGAACAGTGCTTTGTCAAAATCTCTTTGAGTTCCCTTGGTCATTGTTTCATATGTAGGGATGTGGTAGGAACCTCATATGTGTGTTCAGTGTGTGTTCAGTTGGTGTTTTGACTCTGTTCAGGAGAGTCATGTGGGGTCTGCAACAGTGTTGCAAAGGCTGATGCAATAGCTGTGAGTCTGTGCAGCTCAAGGCAGAGAGGCTCTGTTGAGGAACTACAACTCCCATGAGCTCCTGGGCAGTCACCTGACTTGAGGAGCCAATCGGAAGGCTAGAATTACAGGAGGAGGAAAGGGAAGCGTGGGGGAGAGGCCACGCTAGTCAGAGGGGTTCTGGAAGGTAAAGGAGGAGGGTGTATGCGTGCAGGGGGTCCGTGACCCGCCTGCATAGGCTAGCTTTACCCCGCAGGCCCTTAGGAGAAACCCCTGAGTCACAGTAGGTTGCTGTGCTGCAGGGACGCCCATAGAGGTAGCGTTCAGTCACCTTACTGTGTAGACAGTTAGGAACAAGCGTGCGGAGCAGGTTTGCTGGTGAGCTGCTTGGGACCAGACAGCTGCACTGCAGACATCCAAGACAAGCAAGGATTCGGCTGATCCTTTTTGAAGCATTACCGGTCACCGCCGTGACGTACACTACTGACACGTTTTATCCGAGCATGGCTAGCACCGCAAGCCGGGGGATGCCCCGGCGTGCTAGCCGCACTCCCTCAGCGTGCCGCGCATCACCGATGCGTGGTCACGCGTCATCGGGTGCCTGCGCCCCCTGCACGCGCGTCCAGGGCTCCCCGAGGGAGCCCTGGTGTCCCGCGATGTGGGGACGGCGGCAGGGGGTTACGGGGGACCCGGCGGACCCGGCAGCGGGAGAGAGAGCGCCCCGATCGGAGGGCGCTCCTCCGCTGCTTCGGCGCGCGCCCGGCACCCTCCGGCGCGCGCCAGGTTACTGCTGCGGCCGAGAACGGGCAAATGCTCGAATAAACTCGGCCGCAGCAGTATGGTATTTACGCTAAGTGCACCAACACCGGTCAACAGGCGCTGATCCCGCCTTAGGCGTAACTCTTTGAGGACACTAGTGAGTGACCACAGGCCTAATACATGGAGCACTCCTTTCTACTAGCGCAAGGACACGGTGTGTGGGGCACGCGGTGATGGGACAAGGACATACTCACTAAGAGCGTGGCTGAGCCACTACTGTACAGGACAATACTCATTAAGAGCGTGGCCGAGCCACTCACGTTATAAGGACATTATCATTTAGCTGCGTTAAGGTTATATTGCATTATAGGTTATATGTTGGGTTATATGCTGCGTGTGTATTAATATGATAGAGTTCTAAGGTTATTGTGCATATAGTAAAGTTGGTTGCATCATACATGTGTGTGTATATGTTTCTTGCCCAGGGGAATCTCACATCGTTAGGATCCTGGGTAAGTGGAGGCGCTGCGCTATAAGTGATACCCCAGGCTCCCAGCTAGCGGAGGCTCAGATCTCCTGGAGCCGCAGGTGTGTGCAGTTACCAGTAGTCGCTTTAGCGTGTCAGAAAAAGGGCTACATTTGGAGGCGCTGCTGAGATCTCAGACCTGGGGTGCCCTATATTTTTTTATTACTGTGCAACCATTTTTTTTTCTCCCGCTATGTTTGTGCCCTCGCAGCCTGAGGTGCGCAAGTGGGCCCAACGGCATGAAATTCCCCTGACACGTGCCTTCGGCCTGGGACACGTTCCCGCTACCCTCTCCCTGGGCACTGTGACCGATCTTGTCAGGAAACTCCCGCTCATGGACACTGCCTGAGTGCAAGATCACTATTACGACCGGGAACAGGACTGGCGCAAAATACTATTTGTCACTGACCAGGACATATGCACCAAAGCCCTGCCCTTAGTATTACTTCTGCCCGAGGCTCCCGGCATCCACTGTCCGATAATACAGGTGGATTCCCCCGAACCACTGGATGCGTCCACACCCCAGAGGGGATACCCTGGCTCGTTAGGTACCGTCACAACCAGCTCTGATCGCACCCCCAGAGAACTGGTGAAGCTATTGTTGAATGAGTTCGGGAAGTTCGAACTGGACAATTACCAATATCATCCCGACCGGTGACAACTATTCTTGCCTGAAAGTCTGAGAAATATGGTCCTCCGGGCCCTTCACGATGATCATGGCCATCTGGGCATTGACAAGACATTCGGGTTACTTCGGGACCGGTTCTATTGGCCAAAATTGAGAGAATCAGTGGAAATGCATTGCCGAAGGTGTACCCGCTGCATACAGAGGAAAACACTCCCCACACGGGCGGCCCCCATGGCCCATCTGAAAAGCTCTGGTCCTATGGATTTGGTGTGCATGGATTTCTTGTGTATCAAGCCAGACACCCGGGGCATCGATAACGTACTAGTGATTACAGACCACTATACAAGCTACGCCCAAGCGTTCCCCACCAAAGATCAATGGGTGGTGACATTGGCTAGAGTATTGTGGGAGAAATACTTAATTCATTATGGATTACCGAATCGACTCCACTCAGATCAAGGCTGGGATTTCGAGAGTACTCTCATTAGAGAACTGCTGAAGTTGTTAAACATAGCTAAGTCACGGACTACCCCGTACCACCCAGAAGGGGATGTTATGCCCGAACGGTTCAACCGAACACTGCTGGACATGCTGGGGACATTAAAAGGCTCTCAGAAGACGGAGTGGAGCAAGCATGTGGAGACTTGGTGCATGCCTATATCTGTACTCGACACGAGTCTACAGGGTATACTCCGTACTTCTTAATGTTTGGGAGAGAAGCCCGACTACCTGTGGATGTGCGACTGCGGATATCTACCGATGGGGTATCCAACAGAACGCATTTCCGTTATGTACAGAGGTTACAGGACAGCCTGCAGCAGGCCTATAAATTGGCTGAAAAGGTGGCGGCGCAAATAAATGCGGGTAACAAAAGGCGCTATGACCACAAGGTGCGACATAAGGAGATTCACCCGGGGAATGCTGTTCTCCTTCGTAATTTAGGCATTCCCGGAAAGCACAAACTTGCTGATCGGTGGAGAGATGGGGTGTATGAGGTAGAATCACAGATGCCTGGCCTCCCGGTATACCGCATCAAGGACTCCGAAGGCGGGTAAAGGTGTGGCATAGGAATCACCTACTCCCCATACCTCACGTAGGGGACAACGAATTGGAGGTACCCACTGTTTCAATTGATGGAGAAACTGAAAGTACAGAGGATGGCCTAGAGACTGTAATAAATGCCACCTCTGAGAATCCTATGGAGGGAACCTCTCAAAGAGGCCTTCCAGCCGCGGGGGCATCTCCCGAAGGAGGTACGGGTAAAGAGCCCCTTGTTCCAATGACAGATACGCTGACTCCCGTGAGCCAGCCACTAGACCCGCAGAGCCCGTGCTTTGTGCACCAAAAAGACTTTGTAGCCCTATCAGGCCCCTCAAGGGCAGAATTGGAAATGCCATACGAGGCTTACTACTCTCCCGAGAGGGTAGCTGAAGAGCAACTTCGCCGAAGCCAAAGAGCTAGTCAACCTCCAATGAGGATGGCTTATGATAGATTCGGGGCACCCCATTATGAGGCTCAGCAGTGGGCTCGCAGCCGAGTGCATTCTGTTGCTGCAATGTTCAACGAAATATGCAATTTGATATAGAGTAATAAGTAGGATGTACTGTGTTGCGTTTTTTTTATGATATAACATTCTGTGTATAGTTATGTAGGTGTAGCCCAAGCGGGGACATTGGATTCTGCAAGCGGGAGAATGTAGGGATGTGGTAGGAACCTCATATGTGTGTTCTGTGTGTGTTCAGTTGGTGTTTTTACTCTGTTCAGGAGAGTCATGTGGAGGTCTGCAACAGTGTTGCAGAGGCTGATGCAATAACTGTGAGTCTGTGCAGCTCAAGGCAGAGAGGCTCTGTTGAGGAACTACAACTCCCATGAGCTCCTGGGCAGTCATCTAACTTGAGGAGCCAATCGGAGGGCTAGAATTACGGGAGGAGGAAAGGGAAGCGTGGGGGAGAGGCCACGCTAGTCAGAGGGGTTCTGGAAGGTAAAGGAGGAGGGTGTATGCGTGCAGGGGGTCCGTGACCCGCCTGCATAGGCTAGCTTTACCCCGCAGGCCCTTAGGAGAAACCCCTGAGTCACAGTAGGCTGCTGTGCTGCAGGGACGCCCATAGTGCTAGTGATCAATCACCTCACTGTGTAGACAGGGACAAGCGTGCGGAGCAGGTTTGCTGGTGAGCTGCTTGGGACCAGACAGCTGCACTGCGGACATCCAAGACAAGCAAGGATTCGGCTGATCCTTTTCAAAGCATTACCGGTCACCGCCGTGACCGGAAAGTATTTACGTTAAGTGCACCAACACCGGTCAACAAGCGCTGATCCCGCCTTGGCATAACTCTTTGAGGATACTAGTGAGTGACCACAGGCCTAATACATGGAGCACTCCTTTCTACTAGCGCAAGGACACGGTGTGTGGGGCACGCGGTGACGGGACAAGGACATACTCACTAAGAGCGTGGCCTGAGCCACTACTGTACAGGACAATACTCATTAAGAGCGTGGCCGAGCCACTCACGTTATAAGGACATTACCATTTAGCTGCGTTAAGGTTATATTGCATTATAGGTTATGTGTTGGGTTATATGCTGCGTGTGTATTAATATGATAGAGTGCTAAGGTTATTGTGCATATAGTAAAGTTGGTTGCATCATACATGTGTGTGTATATGTTTCTTGCCCAGGGGAATCTCACATCACGAGGATCCTGGGTAAGTGGAGGCGCTGCGCTATAAGTGATACCCTAGGCTCCCAGCTAGCGGAGGCTCAGATCTCCTGGAGCCGCAGGTGTGTGCAGTTACCCGTAGTCGCTTTAGCGTGTCAGAAAAAGGGCTACACATATGTCGTTACTGCATAAAGTATATTTGTTGGAGGTAAATCAAATTCAAAGCAAACATAGGGGATAATTGCTATAGACTTTGAATGCCAGTTACCACTGATTAAGCGCTCATGCTTATCGGGGTTAACGAATCCCTTCAAAATATTAACTGCACTTTGAGAAACTGATAAAGACGTGCTATCACCAAAGTTGAACTGAAAGGTGTTATATATGTGCCACTGTATAACTCACAACTTAACATGGCTTTAGAAGGAAAGGGGAAATAAGAGAAACATAATTGTGACAAATTGCTTTCACTAATCTATTTATCCTAATCAAATACATCCCTGTAGAATTCTCCAGGCACTGTCTCAATTTGTAAGAATATAGATTTTTTTTTGTTGAGCCTCTGAAATGCTGGTATTAGGGTTTTCCAAGACTTCCTTTATGTTGGCGCGTGACTGGTAATTTTATTTTAATCACACACCTACTGCACATGGGTTTTTACTATATTATATAAAAAATTGAATTACATAAACTGCTATTTACATAGACTGATTTTCCTAATTCTAAACTTAAGGAGTAGTCCCTTATTAAAAAAAACATACAATTAGAGATGTGTGAAACTTTTGCACGAGAAATGTGTCACAGTTAAGATTTGCTTAATTAGCTATAAAACAAATGGCACACATGCCATGTTTGGCTCACTGCCAGGTGATATTTTGTTGAAAGTTTGCAAAAATGTGACATGAGGCTTGGCCAAAAGATTTACAAGAAATCAAACTTGGGGGGGGAAATGTGTCAACGTTTTCAAATGCATTATGGACAGATTTCCACAAGTCTACTTAAAATGTATTTGGACTAGATATTATTTGTCAATTCTGCTAGTCATGAATTCCACCTCAGTTCTAAATAACAACCCAATTTGTAACTCAAAGCCCTACTTAATATCTTTGCAGTACTTTTAAAGCAGCAGTAAAGTACTTGATACATTCTACTCGTTGACTTTGTAAACTTGGAGATTTTATGGCTTCACATCATTTACTTTTATCTAGTATTATGTTTCCTTCGATTATAAATACAGATCAACCCCCTTATAACGCTGTGCTTGGGGTCCAAAGAATCACATTGCACTATAAGCGGATCGCGTTAGAAATAATGTACAATTGTATGCATTGTACATTAAAGTATTTAAGATACCAATAATCATGTTGTAAAGTATTCATAATTACGAAAATTGGGAGCCACGCTTGCATCGCGCTATAAGAGGATTCGCGTTGTAACGGATCACGCTATAACGGGGTTGAGCTGTATTTCTAAATTGAGTTTTATTTATTTATTCCCTTCTATATATTTCAGAGACACGCTTTATAATCAATACTAACAATACAGATGTCCTTAATGTTAATAAAATGGCTTACTGACCAATGTCATATGTTGTTGCTTTCTGGTCTCCAGAATCTACTGCATTAACTGCAAGATTGCTTTCTGCTTGGCTGCCATGTATCTGCAAATGGACTTGTTGAGCTAAATAGAAAGAGACATAATTATATTACTCTTCATGATTAATTTATAATCCATTATTATTTACAGCAAAAGTTCCAAATCATTGTCAATCTAGTCAAAAGCATTAAAAAAAATATTCAAAAGTGGAGTATACACTTTATTTCAGATAACAATCACAAACGTTTATTTTACAAAGCTAAAAGTATATGACATTTTGGGAGAAAGTACATAAAAAACCCTTGCCTACTCAAAGGGAAAACCAGTACAATAAGGAAGAGAAGTTAATTAATTCACAGAGCCCTAATAGTAGCATTCTACGGCCCAGATCCATTAACCTAATTAAACGCCTCATTTAGCCTATCTTCAATGGACAATAACATAACGTTAATGTTTTCTCCCATATAGAGCATTGCGTTAACTATACCAGCCATTAGTGATATTGACATGCAAATTATATGAAAATCAGGCATTACTCTAACATCGCATATCCACAAAAGTGTGTTAAGGATGACAGGGGACTTTATGTTACGTCAGTTATGTCTTACCTAAACTTTTAGTTACTCGCATCCAGACCTTAGAATTAGGGCTTTACAGGGTTTGGATGGGTGCACTGTCACAGTAGAGCATGAGTTACATAAACTAATAGCATTTTTTTCTAGTATTATTTCCCTCTCCTCTCTTTCTGAACTTAAATTAAAGACCTATTTCCGGGTCTGGATCAGAGTAACGCTAAGACATACAGTAACTAACGTCGTGTTATTGGAAGATAAAGCAACATTATGTTACTATATATTGTGTTGCCCACACCACTTTGCAGTCTCTTTAAGTCCCAATTTAAGGCAGAAACACTGTATTTCTTATATGGGATTTATTTACAGGGATTAAATCATATGATAACAGGCCCACCGTCCCTTTAAGTCAAACAAATCATAAAATAAAATGCCTATTCCCTTTAGGAAAAATAACTCAACTTGGTTTCAGCCCTTTCTAACCAGAGCTGGCCAACTAAACTGGTTCCCAGCTTACAACATGCCATGGCATATGCAACAATGTATACAGTCTCTGCACACAATAATAAAGGGTTTTCCTTATCTCTTAGTCCATTGGAGCAGACGTCCCCACTTCAGCACGGTGTCTGGTCTCCTTCCTTAAGGGAACTCGGCCCCATATGAGCTCAGATAAACTCTCCTCTGTAGATCCACTGTCAAGGGCGGTGCCAGCCTTCCTTCTTTAGCTGTGGATTACTTCTCTGTCCCCCTCTCTGGGACAGCAATCTCTCACTCTGTATCTCTCAGCATGTGTCTCTCACACATAGCAGCTCTCTGTAGTCACTTCCTGACTATTAAAAACTCCATGAGCAATCAGGAATTCAGCCTTCCTAAATTAGGCATCAGCTGAACCAGCTACTTCTAAGGAGGATTAACTCTCTGAGAGCTGAAAAGGTCCCTTACTGCACTAGCCGTGCTGCGGCTCTATGAATTCCCCTGCTCGTGCCAATTTTTTTTTTTTTTTTTTTAAATAAATAATCCCCCTCCCTGATTGGGTTAACGCGGGGAAGAGGGCCGCGGGGAAGGGCCCCTTCCCCTGATCTCCTCCCGCTCCTGATCTCCTCCCCCTGATCTCCTCCCCCTGATCTCCTCTTGTGAGTCAGGAGGGGCCGGCCGGGCGCCTGTTAATTACATTAAAAAAAAAAGTTCCAAAAAAATGGCGGCGATTCCCGTGGTCCCGGCGCGCATGCACAGGGCAAGCAGGGTGTCCTGCCCTCTGCGCTGCCTGTGGGCCCGCTGCCTGTTCCCCCCAGCAACCCAGAATCCCCCCCGCTCCCCACGTGGGACGGAGGGGGAAGCCCAAAACAAGCCCCGCGCGCAACCCAGCCCCCCGCACCCTCCCCCCTCCATCCCCACGTGGGACGGAGGGGGAAGCCCAAAACAAGCCCCACGCGCAACCCAGCCCCCCCGCACCCCACGTGGGACAGAGGGGGAAGCGCCAACACAAGCCCCGTGCGCAACCCAGCCCCCCCGCTCCCAACTTGATACGGGGGGGAAGCGCCAACCCAGCTTCCCCCGTGCGCACCTCCTGTGCCAGGCCGCCTCCTGCCCCTGATCTCCCCCTAATCTCCTGCCCCCGATCCCGCTTGCTGCCCGGGGGTGTCCGCCACTGAAGGGGGTTCGCTGCGGTGGAGGGAGCGTGCTGTGGCGTCGGCCGCTTCGGGGGGCGGCCCCTGCTTCCTGGCGGAGGCCCTCGCTGCGATGTGTGACACCCCCTGCCTTGCAGAGGCCCTCCTGCCATGCGGAGGGCCCACTGCTGCCACGTGCGACCCAGTGAGTGTGTGTGTGTGTGAGTGACAGACTGAGTGACTGTGTCTGTGAATGTCTGTGTCTGTGAATGACTGTGTCTGTGAGTGACTGTGTCTGTGAGTGACTGTGTCTGTGAGTGTCTGTGTCTGTGAGTGTCTGTGAGTGTCTGTGTCTGAGTGTCTGTGTCTGTGACTGTCTGTGAGTGAGTGTCTGTCTGTGAGTGAGTGTCTGTCTGTGAGTGAGTGTCTGTCTGAGTGAGTGTGTCTGTGAGTGAGTGTGTCTGTGAGTGAGTGTGTCTGTGAGTGACTGTGTCTGTGAGTGTGTCTGTGTGTCTGGGAGTGAGTGTCTGTGTGTCTGGGAGTGAGTGTCTGATTGTGTCTGTGAGTGTGTGTGTGTCTCTGAGTGTGTGTGTCTCTGTGAGTGTGTCTCTGTGTGAGTGTGTCTCTGTGTGAGTGTGTCTGAGTGAGTGTGTCTGAGAGACACTGAGTGTGTGTCTGAGTGAGTGTGTGTCTGAGTGAGTGTGTGTCTGAGTGAGTGTGTGTCTGAGTGAGTGTGTGTCTGAGTGAGTGTGTGTCTGAGCGAGTGTGTGTCTGAGCGAGTGTGTGTCTGCGTGAGTGTGTCTGCGTGAGTGTGTCTGCGTGATTGTGTGTCTGAGTGAGAGAGTGTGTGTCTGCGTGAGAGAGTGTGTGTCTGCGTGAGAGAGTGTGTGTCTGTGTGTGAGAGTGTGTGTGCGTGTGAGAGTGTGTGTCTGCGTGTGAGAGTGTGTGTCTGCGTGTGAGAGTGTGTGTCTGCGTGTGAGAGTGTGTGTCTGCGTGTGAGAGTGTGTGTCTGCGTGTGAGAATGTGTGTCTGTGTGTGAGAGTAAGTGTGTCTGTGTGTGAGAGTCAGTGTGTCTGTGTGTGAGAGTCAGTGTGTCTGTGTTAGAGTCAGTGTGTCTGTGTTAGAGTCAGTGTGTGTGTGAGAGTGAGTGTGTCACCCGCTCCCTCTCCCTGTGTCGCCCTCTCCCTCTCCCTGTGTCGCCCTCGTGCTCTCGCACTCTCTCTGTCTTTGTCTCTCATTCTCTGTGTGTGTGTGTCTCTTTCTCTGTGTGTGTCTCTTTCTCTGTGTGTGTCTCTTTCTCTGTGTGTCTCTCTTTCTCTGTGTGTCTCTCTTTTTCTGTCTGTGTGTGTCTCTCTTTTTCTGTCTGTGTGTGTCTCTCTTTTTCTGTGTGTGTCTCTCTTTGTGTGTGTCTCTCGTTGTGTGTGTCTCTCTTTGTGTGTGTGTCTCTCTTTGTGTGTGTGTCTCTCTTTGTGTGTGTCTCTCTTTGTGTCTGTCTCTCTTTGTGTGTGTCTCTCTTTGTGTGTGTCTCTCTTTGTGTGTGTCTCTCTTTGTGTGTGTCTCTCTTTGTGTGTGTCTCTCTTTGTGTGTGTCTCTCTTTGTGTGTGTCTCTCTTTGTGTGTGTCTCTCTTTGTGTGTGTCTCTCTTTGTGTGTGTCTCTCTTTGTGTGTCTCTCTTTGTGTGTCTCTCTTTGTGTGTGTCTCTCTTTTTCTGTGTGTCTCTCTTTTTCTGTGTGTGTGTGTGTGTGTGTCTCTTTCTCTGTGTGTCTCTCTTTCTCTGTGTGTCTCTCTTTCTCTGTGTGTCTCTCTTTCTCTGTGTGTCTCTCTTTTTCTGTCTGTGTGTGTCTCTCTTTTTCTGTGTGTCTCTCTTTGTGTGTGTCTCTCTTTGTGTGTGTCTCTCTTTGTGTGTGTCTCTCTTTGTGTGTGTCTCTCTTTGTGTGTGTCTCTCTTTGTGTGTGTCTCTCTTTGTGTGTGTCTCTCTTTGTGTGTCTCTCTCTTTGTGTGTCTCTCTCTTTTTCTGTGTGTCTCTCTTTTTCTGTGTGTGTGTGTGTGTGTGTGTGTGTGTCTGTCTCTCTGTCTGTGTGTGTGTGTGTGTGTGTGTGTGTGTCTGTCTCTCTGTCTCTGTGTGTGTGTGTGCCTGTCTCTCTCTCTCTCTGTGTGTGTGTGTGTGTGTGTGTGTGTGTGTGTGTGTGTGTGTGTGTGTGTGTGTGTGTGTGTGTGTGTGTGTGTGTGTGTGTGTGTGTGTGTGTGTGTGTGTGTGTGTGTGTGTCTGTCTCTGTGTGTGTGTGTGTCTGTCTCTGTGTGTGTGTGTGTGTCTGTCTCTCTGTGTGTGTGTCTGTCTGTCTCTCTGTGTGTGTGTCTGTCTGTCTCTGTGTGTGTGTGTGTTTGTCTCTGTGTGTGTGTGTGTGTTTGTCTCTGTGTGTGTGTGTCTGTCTGTCTCTCTGTCTCTCTGTCTCTCTCCCCCCCACACTCTCTCTCCCGCTCCCCCTCTCCCCCCCAGACTCTCTCCCCTCTCCCCCTCACACGCTCTCCCCCTCTCCCCCCCCACACACTCTCCCCCATTCCCCTCACACTCTCTCCCCCTCTCCCCCCACACACTCTCCCACTCTCCCTCTCTCCCCCACACTCTCTCTCTCCCCCACACTCTCTCTCTCCTCCAAACTCTCTCTCTCCCCCACACTCTCTCTCTCTCCCCCACACTCTCTCTCTCTCCCCCAAACTCTCTCTCTCTCTCCCCCACACTCTCTCTCTCTCTCTCCCCCAAACTCTCTCTCTCCCCCACACTCTCTCTCTCCCCCACACTCTCTCTCTCCCCACACTCTCTCTCTCCTCCACACTCTCTCTCTCCCACACTTTCTCTGTCTCTCTCTCCAAACACTCTCTCTCTCTCTCTCTCTCCCCCACACTCTCTCTCTCTCCCCCACACTCTCTCTCTCTCCCCCACACTCTCTCTCTCCCGCACACTCTCTCTCTCTCCCCCACACTCTCTCTCTCTCCCCCACACTCTCTCTCTCTCCCCCAAACTCTCTCTCTCTCTCTCCCCCAAACTCTCTCTCTCTCTCCTCCACACTCTCTCTCTCTCCCCCAAACTCTCTCTCTCTCTCCTCCACACTCTCTCTCTCTCCCCCACACTCTCTCTCTCCCCCCCACACTCTCCCCCTCTTCCCCCCACACACTCTCCCCCTCTTCCTCCCTCTTCCTCCCTCTTCCTCCCTCTCTCCCTCTCTCCCTCTCTCCCTCTCTCCCTCTCTCCCTCTCTCCCTCTCTCCCTCTCTCTCCCCCTCTCTCTCTCTCTCTCTCTCTCTCTCCCACACTCTCTCTCTCCCACACTCTCTCTCTCCCACACTCTCTCTCTCCCACACTCTCTCTCTCTCTCCCCCACACTCTCTCTCTCTCTCCCCCACACTCTCTCTCACTCTGGATCTGGATATCTTAACTGCCCTATACTACACCGACATAACCTACTGCTTTCTTCCAGATCTGACTCAAGCTTCCCACGGAAGACATCGTAGGGAGCACATCCCCTCCAATGTATAACATTGCGGGAATGCGGGTACCTGGACATTGAGGGACTGCGGATTAGGTAAGATCCCAGGCTGGATTGCTGCTTTAGATATTGTGAAGCGGGGACGTCCACACACACACTCACACACACACACACACACACACACACACACACACACACACACACCAAGGACTAATTGTAGTATAATGTAATACAATAAATACATTATGTTAAAAACGAATGTAGTTCTGACTAGGAATTTATTAAATGTATTTTATTTTATAGCGGGTTTGGGAGCGGGACTAGGGACGGGACTAGGTGGCGAGTAGATTTTTGGTTGGGCGAGTAGATTTTTGGGTGATTTGTCGAACACAGTATATATATATATATATATATATACTGCAGATACTTTTTGGGACCGCAGGAGCCACTCACAGAGACAGTGACTAAATGCATCAAATTTATTCTGACCCATAACTACTTCACATTTGGAAATGACACATACCTTCAGACAACCGGGACCGCTATGGGTACTCGGATGGCGCCACAGTATGCCAATCTGTTCTGCGCAAAACTGGAAAGTGACTTTCTGTCCACCTGTCACTTGAAACCCCTTACATACCTTCGCTACATCGATGACATTCTCCTGATTTGGACCTCTGGCGAACAGGACCTCCTACAGTTCTATGACAACTTCAATACTTTCCACCCGACCATCAACCTCAAACTCACCCATTCCCCGGACGAAGTACATTTCCTAGACACCACCATTACTATAAAGAACAACCAACTACAGACCTCTGTATACCGCAAACCTACAGACAGAGCCAGCTATTTGAGGGACACAGCTTCCACCCGACACACACCAAACATGCAACCATCTACAGTCAAGCCATACGATACAACCGGATATGCTCCGACACAGCAGACAGAGACCAGCGGATTAAAGCCTTGCGATCAGACTTTATAAACCGTGGATATAACCACAGAATTGTAGACCAGCAAATTCACAAAGCCACCAGAATACCAAGAAGTGATCTCCTTGAATACAAACAGAAGGAGACAAGCGACAGGGTACCTTTGGTGGTCACATATAACCCACACCTAGGAGCCCTACGCAAGATCGCCAGGAAACTACAACCCATCCTCCAGGAAGATACAAGACTGCAACAGGTCTTCCCTGAAGCACCCTTATTATCATACAGACAACCCCATAATCTCAAGAATATTATGGTGAGGAGTAAAGTATTCAGCAGTACAACTGAATGCGGGACAAAACCATGCCAGGACCCAAGATGCAAAACCTGCGCAGTGCTCTACACAGCGGACACAATACAAATACCACACAGGAATCGGGAATACAAAATCAGAGGAAGGTTCACCTGTTCTTCCAGCAATGTCGTGTACCTCATCATGTGCATGAAATGCCCAGGGGGCTGCTACTACATAGGTGAGACAGGGCAGGCGCTAAACAAGAGAATGAACCTGCATCGCCACAGCATCACACGCGGTACAAGAGACAGTCCTGTTGGCGAACATTTCTCTGACTCTGGCCATAAGATGAACGATCTGAGAGTTGCCATACTCAAAGGTAATCTTAAAACCCTGAAAGAGAGACGGTTGCATGAATACAGATTTATGCAACTGTTCGGGACACTTAGCAGTGGCCTAAACAGAGATCGAAATTTTATGAGTCATTACTGACAGTAGTGAACTCTCATCCCATAAGCGCTAAAGGCCATGTCTGTACATACTGTGCTATATGTATGCACACACAGCTGTCTCTCACACATACTTAAACTCCTTGTTTTTCCATCCCTATAACCAATAGGGACCACTAAGTATCCACACACACTTTTAGTTGTGCTACTAACTGTCACATTTCCACACCCACCCACACCATTTATATCCAGTCCCACTCCACACACACCTTGTGTAAAGCACTGTATATACTGTGGGCTCTCCATTCATTTTCATTCACACTGATACACATACACACTCTTTCTTCACTTGCTTTCAGTAACCATTTAACACCTCTAGCCATAAAACACATCCACACCGGGGGAAGGAACAGCACAGATAACATTCCAAGAGACACTGTTTTTAAGTTTACCTTTTGCTTCATTCATTGTAACATCGCCGGAAGAAGAGATCAGTGTATCTCGAAAGCTCACACAAATAAAAGCATTTCGTTAGCCACAGAACGGTATCATCTATTTATTTTTTTATTTTTTTGATATATATATATTTATATATATATATATATATATATATATATATATATATTGTGACAGAGTCACTGACTCAGTAAGCTGGAATGGAGGATGTGTGTACTTTCCAGCACTAAACCAGTTAACCTACAGTTGGAGATCAGCATACACCTGCAGCCTAATTAAGCAGGAGATAATTAAAACAAATAAAACGGCGCCTAAAAAAAAATTTTTATAAAAATCTGACCAAATGTAGTCCAATTCAAAAGGTTGGGATGAGTTCCATGGAAGTGTCCTCAATGTAATCTCAGACAAACAAACATGTATTACAACAACATAAAAGAGAAAAAAAAGAGAGAAAAAAAGATCATAGTGCAACTAAATACAAACAACAAATCACTGATACAGTTTGCAATATAAGACAGCAATTTAATATAATGATTAAAATGTAAACATAAAAACAACAAACATATGCTTGTTGGGCAAGAAACACTTGCCCCTGACGAAGTGACTGACGTCACGAAACGCGTAGGGTGGACTATTCTTTGGCAGAGACAAGTTGGCTTCCTCTCCTGTTAGCCTGTTTTCCTTTCCCCCCGTGGCCCTGACTGTCTGAGCACTTGGCACTCGCGAGCTCCCTTCCCCTGTTCCGGCTCACAACGGTGACGTCACACACTATCGCGAGACCTTCGGTCTGCGTGACTGTCCTAGTGAGGCCTTCGGCGGCATTGAGCTCTGGCGGTTCTCTACCTAAGAGCTGATGCGCGGTTGAGGACAAGTGTGGCGGCTGGTGGTGTGGAGCCACAGGTGTTGTGCTTCCCGGCGGTGCAGAAGCCTCTGGACGGTCGAGTTGGAACATCTTCTCCCCAGGCCTCGGAGGGTTAAGTGTGATTGTGCTACAAGCCTATATTCAACAGCATTGCTGTAAGTAGGGTTTCATTTTTAGCCCCACTGGATGCCATCGCTTCATTAGTGTTTCTTGCCCAACAAGCATATGTTTGTTGTTTTTATGTTTACATTTTAATCATTATATTAAATTGCTGTCTTATATTGCATACTGTATCAGTAATTTGTTGTTTGTATTTAGTTGCACTATGATCTTTTTTTCTCTCTTTTTTTCTCTTTTATGTTGTTGTCTTACATGTTTGTTTGTCTGAGATTACATTGAGGACACTTCCATGGAACTCATCCCAACCTTTTGAATTGGACTACATTTGGTCAGATTTTTATTAATTTTTTTTTAGGCGCCGGTTTATTTGTTTTAATTGTGTTCTTTGGTTTGTGTCACCTATTTTTCCTGGCAGCCTTCACTTCTACATTTCAGGGGTGCATTTATATATATTAGTTGTCTAATTGTCACTAATTTTTGTAATTTTATTGCATTAGCGCTGTTCCCACTGCCCTTCCCCTTTATCTAATTAAGCAGGAGGCCTGAGAGACTGCAGGTTTAAAAGCAGGTAGTGATTCACACACAAAGAGAGCTTGTTTTTCCACATGAGGGTGGAGAGAACTCTCCCGGTTAGGAAGCCGTAGCTGCTGCTGCTCTGGTCCCCCAGTCCTGCGAGGAGCTTTGCTGCTGGGACCAGCTGGGACCCCAACCCAGGATAAAGATAAACATTGCTGCGAGGCTGGACACAGCCTGCTCCCCGGAACCGTGTTCCTGTTTGCTACTGGAGCTGCAACAGATAAGACTTTATTATTAGTTTCCCTAACGGGAATAGGCTTTCATTTTTAGAAAGTAGTTTTTTTAAAGGGACAGTGCACCCGTACTTTATTTTTGTTGTGGCTGTTTCCCATCGTGTCTAGCGTCTTACTGACCCCGCCGCGAGGCCGTCCTGCCACAGGTGGTGTCAGAAGTGGGATGCTATGCCTCTGGGGGTCAGTAGATGAAGATGTGTTGAGACACTGAACTCAAGCGGATAAAAAAAATGATTTTTGCTGAAGCATGGAAGTTACAGCTAGCAAGCGCTGAGTGTAAATTTTGCCCCATCGGGTATGAAAGGATTGCTGTGTAAAGCTAATGCCTTTTGCTGAAGTGAGTGAGTTTGCAGCTAGCAAGTGCTGTGAGGTAAAGTTTGCCCTGTCTGGTAAAAAAGAAAGTGAAAATGGATTTTTGCAAAGAATTTGCCCTAACAAGAACCCAGAAGGTTTAAATATTGTAAAGCAAGAACAACTTACGTGTTTTGTGCAAAGTCTGCCTCGTCGGGTGTGAAAAAAAAACGGGGTTTTAAAATGGCCGCCGTCATGTGTCAGTTTTGCAATGTACATAACCATACAAAACAGTGTCCCTTCAGGCCATATGATGATTATGATGACGACGCATATGTGGCCCCGAGAAGAGAGACGTACCCGCAGGTGAAAGCTGCAAAAGTGACCAGTGTGTGTGTGGCCAGTACCACTGATGTCTCTGGAACTAATAAAACAAGGAGAAAAAAGAAAAATATTTTTCAAGTCACAGAGGAAGTGACCGAACCACTTGAGCCTGCGATATCAGGACAACAGGCGTCAGCAAGGCACCGAGATGTGCTGCAGACCGGAGTGATGGGCAGAATTGTCACAGGAACGGTGGCAAAGGAAAAGGAGGAGCAAAGGGAAGCTGAATCCTTGATCCAGGACAAAGAGGCCTTAATTTCTGCACTCCAAACTGCCCACCGTGATTATGATGCCTTGCAGGAACAATTGAATAGGGAGCGAGAAGCGAACGCCGAGGTAAAGAGGTGTATACTCCCAGCTATACTTGAGTATGAGGCGTTAAAGAAAACAGAGTGTCTCTTACGAAGTGAGTTGGAGGAGCTGAAAACAAGTTTGGATAAGGCCAACACCGCAATTGCTAACGTGGAATCAGAGAGAACAAGTCCTGACTGGAGACTATGCTATAAGATGTCCCAGAGAGATGTGCAAAACTTCATCAAAGACTTAGAAGTTTCTCACCAAGAAGCTAGCGCGCTCAAAACAGAGCTGGAGCTCTCACGCCAGGAGGGCCACTGTCTAACTACAGAGCTGGGTACTTTGAAGAAAGCCAATGAGACGGTCCTAAGGGATATAGAGACTGTGAAAATTGAGAATATAAACCTGAAAGAAGAGGTTTTAAACCTGACTGGTCAGGTCAGTGATGGGACTGGGAACCTTCACCAAGCACAGAAAGTGAAGATGCAACTGGCGCAAGAAAAATTAGAAGTACAGGCTGCTCTGCAGAATGCAGAGAAAATGCTGGAAAAAGAATGCCTCGCCCTGGAGCAGCTGAAGATCACGTTGAGCGCCACAAGAGCATCGCTGGAGGCGGAGCTTAGAAGCCAGGTGACTCTGTGTGAGAGGGAACATGAGAAGGTCCAAAGAATGAAGCAAGAGCTGGAGAAGCAGAGAGGCAGCGCCATCCCAATGAGTCAGTATACCAAGGAGAAATAGGCCTGGAAAACAGAAGCAGCAGCGATCCTAGCAACAAGAACTGCAGAGCTCCAAAAGATGAAGGAGGCGCTGATGCAAACCCAGAGTAAGCACTGGGAAGAGGTGAAGGCCCTGAGAGGGGACTGGTAGCATCAGATTGAAGAGTTGCAGATGCAGATGGCTGAGCGCGAGATGCAGCGCACCAAGAGGGAGGAGGTGTCCGTCAGTTGGCCTGCCTGATGTTGCAAAATGAAACCGAGATGGCTGATATCCACAAGCGGCTGGACTACACGACCAATGAGGGGGCCCGGCTACAGCTGGAGCTGGACAAGGTCCGGGAGGAGCACCAGAAGCTGCAGGTCCAGAATAAAGAAACAGAGACAGACTTAAGCCTTGCTCTGAGTCTGCTAGGAGACGTAGAATCGCGACTCAATTCTAACGAAGATGAACTAGCAGCCGCACTGAGTGAAAGAAGAAAGGTAGAAGGACTGCTTCAAGACCTGAGGAAGGACCTGGAGTCTGAGTGTGCTGGCCGCAAGATGGCGGAGCAACAAAAGTGTGACCTAGTCAAGGAGCTCGAGGCTCTGAAGACTAAACAGGACGCTACGTTGGACTCTACGGCTACCCAGCAGGAGGTTTCTCAGTTGAAGCTGGAGGAAAAGCTTACAACCTCAAGACAGACGTTTGGGTCACTGAAGCAGTCCAAGGAAAAGGTGGCGGTAGAGATAAAGCAAAGGAGGCTCACCAGGAAGCATGACCGTGATACCGTTGCAGTACTACAGTCTACTTTCCACAAGGCACGGAATGCGACGGTCAAATTGCGATGCACTAGCACAGTAAGAATCCAATCAAACTACAGTGCCCAGGGGACACAAAGTGGATTCCTTGCCATGAGGGCAGCCACTGTACAGAGACAGTCGCGAATGAGATGGAAGTGTGCCCGTGTTCCTAAGAGGCGAAGGACCGCACAGATTGTCCAGCGACTCTCTCAACAGATTAAGTTAAAGAGTCAAGACAGAAAGGCCCAAGCCTATGAGTTTGCTGATGGTAAAAGAGAGGTGCCATGGGGTGCACTTCAGGTTAATAAGAATCCTGACCAAGTTGAAGGACTAAAGATAAATATTGTGGAACCCAACACTGAAGGTACGCTGATGGAGAAAGGTCCAAAAGCCATCACCGCTAAAACAGAGTTGCTGTCATCACAAGAGAAGGCCAAACAGTCACTGGCGAGTGTATGCAATGAGCTGACCGAGGTCAAGGCTTTTCTTCAGGGTAAAGGAGACTCTGAACACAAGGAGATAGTGAGGTACCAGTCCTCAGGCCCAGGTGGCCTGGTAATTGCCCCAAAAAGAAAATGCCTAAATTGGAAGGCAAGAAAAAAAAAGGGGGGGGGGGGGAGGAAAGGGCCGACGTCAGACATTTTTGACAAAGATGCTGGTGCACGGGAATGGTGCACGGGCCGCTCCACAGGACAATGTTTCGCTGGGGGGAGGGATATGTGACAGAGTCACTGACTCAGTAAGCTGGAATGGAGGATGTGTGTACTTTCCAGCACTAAACCAGTTAACCTACAGTTGGAGATCAGCATACACCTGCAGCCTAATTAAGCAGGAGGCCTGAGAGACTGCAGGTTTAAAAGCAGGAAGTGATTCACACACAAAGAGAGCTTGTTTTTCCACGTGAGGGTGGAGAGAACTCTCCCGGTTAGGAAGCCGTTGCTGCTGCTGCTCTGGTCCCCCAGTCCTGCGAGGAGCTTTGCTGCTGGGACCAGCTGGGACCCCAACCCAGGATAAAGATAAACATTGCTGCGAGGCTGGACACAGCCTGCTCCCCGGAACCGTGTTCCTGTTTGCTACTGGAGCTGCAACAGATAAGACTTTATTATTACACTTATTGGTTATACTTTGTGTTGCATATGTTTTGGGCATCACCAGATTAGCTGGCTGTCCTGTTAGTAAGGGCTCAAGAAGTGAGTTAGTTTCCCTAACGGGAATAGGCTTTCATTTTTAGAAAGTAGTTTTTTTAAAGGGACAGTGCACCCGTACTTTATTTTGGTTGTGGCTAATAAACCACTATAGTTGACCGTTTCCCATCGTGTCTAGCGTCTTACTGACCCCGCCGCGATATATATATATATATATATACACACACACACACACACATACCACAAAGACAGATATCGCAATTGGACAGAGCGCAATACAGGGTACCAAAAAAACAGTAAAAGTAAGCTCCAAATACAGTTCCTGGTGGTGCAATAGGGTAACACCAGGGAGCGCAAACTTGTTTCCATGCACCCCCCTGCTGGCAGTTCCCCTCTCTCCGCGCCCCCCTCATTTGATGCAGCGTTGCCATGGTGAAGTGTCTAAGAAGCTGCCGGAGCCAAGGTAAGTGCAGTTTACAGAGGCCTTCGCCACTTCCCCGGCACTTAATTTAAGTGCCTTTCAGAAGCGCGTGGGGCCTCTGTAAACCCCACGCCAAAACCCCCCCCTCCCCCCCGCAGACAATCTCAGTTTGTGCACCGCTGGGGTAACACATACGAGCAAAAAGTATGAGAAAAAAGATTAAAAAGAAGCACTCTGGTTACAACAAAGTATAAATCTATTTATTCAAATAATGGGTAAAAAAGCCACCATAAAAACACGGAACCCCTCAAGTCCTCCCAAAATCTTCTATTCAGTAAACTACATCGGGAGACCTCAATATATAATACCTAAATGTATAATAAACCCCTGAGTCAAGTAAATGTAATCCTAAACGTCAGTATAGTAAATTTAAAGTATAGATGAAATCATGAAGGTCTCAGCTCAAGTACCCAAGAGTCCCCACTTTTTACATGCTGTCCAAGGTGCCTCACAACATCTCCACTTCCTACTCTCCCCTTTCCCCGGACATCTGATTGTTTTCGGCATAGTCATTTTGTGCTAGCCTATCTGCCGTTTCCTTGATCTTTAATAGTTTTTCTGATGAGCCACTTCTGTCGTACATTCGAGCTTCTACGGACGTGCTCCTTAGATTGGGCCAAATCATCATGGGCAGTAACACCATCATAGCGACGTGATGTAGAATCGCTGTAAACTAATATTCATCATTAAGATGGGTTACTGGCCACGAGATATTTTCTGTCTTTGCAGAATTTAAGTGATGATCTTGTTACTACTCTTATGGACTTATTACAATTTGTCCTCCCCATAATTATTTTGTTTTGAAAAGCAATTTCGATTTACAATAGAGAGGAACGGCAATGGGTGCTCCCTGTGCAAATCTTTTTCTGGGGTAGTGGGAGAGGGAGGTGTTCTTTTCTTTTTTCCCCTCATTGTTCTTTTTATTGATTTTCCAACATTGCTGGTAAACATAACAGATTTCAACACATCTTTACATTTTTCCATGTTTAAATTATACTTAAAAGAAAAAATATATAGAAGTAAAAAGGTATAAATCAGATGCTCAAACAACTCAAAAAACACAATTTTTAAATTAAATAATTAACTCACAGAATGTTCAAAACATAACTTTAGTCAGACACATATTACAGACGTTAGGTTCGGATATACTGTTCTCCTGCCTTGATACCAGTTTAACCTGGTTCTTTTCTCCCTCTGTTTACCTCATCTATGACCTTGTGCAATTTGCCACAAGAGACTCCAGGATGTGTGTGCGAAAGCCTGATATATTTGGTCTTTTTCACTCTGTGGTAGGGAGTCAATGAAGGGTTCCCATTCTGTAAAAACAGTCTCCGTTTTTTGTTCCTTATTGGTCTCCGTTTCCATTGTACAGTATCTAAGGTCATTAGTTGAGTGAGATATGTTTAACCGTTTCCAGGTTTGGAGGGTCATACTTCACCCATTGCACCATTTTAGACTTTCTAGCTGCCAGGAGTATCATTTCAGCAATCCTTGGGATTCCTAAATCCCCATTAACTTCTTTCCACCCCTCTATGTTCCCAAATAAAACTGATAGAGGTTCCTTCACTGTTACCACTATTGCCATGTCATGTATATATATTGGAACTTTGTCCCAAAAATCAGATATACATGGGCATTCCCATACAGTAGGCAGTGTTTTAGACCCGCTTTAATAAGCAGACATTTCGGGCATTTATTTTTATCCTTTTCTATCTGTTTATATTGGATATCAAACGCATAATATGCTCTATCTAGTAATTTAAATTGTAATTCCCTCCATGTCTCTGACATTATTATTATTTTCCTGGTTCTACCCAATCCTACCAGCAAAGAGTCAATCTCTGTTATTTCTGGGAAGTCCTTGTTCCACTTGGCTGCCAACTTTTTGCAATTGCTTGCCTTGGTCTTTATCTCAGATCCAATCATATAATTGAGAGATCGCATATGTAATATTATTTTCAATCCTAAAGTAGCTATCAAACATGTTGTTTTCTAATATGTCTTTCTTATAGTTCTCTAGGCTCTTACAGTAATGTATGATCTGCATGTAGGGGAAGTAGTGAGATTGTGGGAATTCCTTTTTAGCTCTGAGCTCTTCAAATGCCATAAAGCATTCGACTTGGTTCGAATTTCATGTTACCTTATATAGGCAGAAATTTGGATATTTTGTAGGACATTCGACACTTTTTTCTCAATGTTTTTCATGTGGCCCAGGTATATTTTATCAGTGGATTCCCTCTAATTACTAAAGGTATATTTCCCAAAGTCGTGTGTAGGATCACTTTCAGCATCATTGGGAGCACCATTTGTTCCTCAAGTTTCGTACAGGAATATATTTATTTATTCATTAGCCAGTCACCCATATGCCTAGCTATGCAGTTCCTTTGGGAGAAATAGTGTTGACATTGCAATTCTATTTCTGCCTTTGTTCCGTATAAACTTATTTATTTCACTATTAATACATTTTATGTCTGCATGGCGAACCAGGATAGTCAGCATCTGCAATTGGTATAGAATCCTAGCGAAGCTGATCATCTTAACGAGTTGGCATCTACCCGCTAAGTTCGATGGGAGGCCTTGCCAGCATTCCAGCTCTTTACTCACGTTGGTTAGGATTGATTTAAAATTGCTTGCATACAATTTTTCTAGGTGGGGTCTATATTGACCCCCAAGTATTTGATTGGCTATCTTGTCTTTTTAAAAGGGATGTCTTCCTCCCACCTAACATTATTGTTGTGAGAAAGCTTTAGAATCTCAGTTTTGGGGGCATTAACTACAAACCCCATACATTTTCCATATTCTTTAATTTTCTCATATATTTTTTTTAACCACTGTTTCTGGGTAAGAGACAAACATCAGAAGAGACAAACATCATCCGCAAAAAGAGCCAACTTCACTTCCTTATTTTCTATTTCAATGCCTTTATAGTCTGGCATGTCCCTAAGGAACATAGCCAATGGTTCCATTGCTATGTTGAATAGCAATGGCGACCAGGGACACCCTTGCCTTGTTCCTCTGTATAAATTGAATTCCTGGGAGAGTATTCCCGCTGCCATGATTCGTGCCTTTGGACCCTCATACATAGTTCTAATCATGTTAAGAAACATTCCCGATATTCCCATTCTTTGAAGTATATCAAATAAAAATTCCCATCTAACATTATCAAAGACTTTTTCTGCGTCTTCCGAAATAATTACATTATTCCTATTATCTTGTGGATTTGATTTGTTCCAATAAAGGGCTCTTAATACTTTTCTTATGTTCTTCACTGAAGTTCTACTCTTTACACACCCTGTCTGATCTTTATGGATCAGACCTGGTAATACTGCGGCCAGCCTCTCTGCCAGAATTTTTGAGATAATTTTTATATACTTATTTAATAAGAATATGGGTCAATATGAACCTGGCACAAGATGGTCTTTATCTTCTTTATGTAAAATTCTGATAAGAGCTGTTTTCCCTTTCCAAATATTTCCCTCTGTCTACTATCTATTTGAAGGTGTTTTGCAGGGATAGTCCTACTTCTGGCCCCAAGATCTTATAGAATTCATCTGTAAAGCCATCAGGCCCTGGTGCCTTCCCATTTTTAAGTTTCTTTATGACAGCTTCTATTTCTTCCCTGGTATTTGGAGCGTTAAGTTCTTGTTGCTCTTCATCCGTTATTTTTGGGAACTTTAATCCCTGTAAAAACTTGTCTTGAGCTACATCACCTTGCTCACTGGTAGTGTACAGTTTTATAAATGTCCCTAAACACTGTACATATTTCTTCAGGAGCTGATGTTAGTTCACCTGAAGCTTTACGCATCCTAACTATGTGTTTTGGCTGTGTACCTCGTCTAACTAGTGTAGCCCATCTACCCTCCCCCCCTCCTCTGGGAGATATTGCTGCTACATGGAGTGTGGTGCATACCTGCTGGTTTACAGTTTTTCTGAGTCTCCCGCATGGTGGTAAGGGATGTCAGAACAGGCTTCTGGGGTATAAACTGATTCGTACTCACGGTGACAGCGCCTCCATCTCTTGCAGACCCCAGGGACGAGGGGTGAAATCCCTGCAGGAGAACTTCTTTACTCTTCTCCCTGATAGATTTCAGTCTCAGGCAAGAAGGTATGGTGAAACAGTAACACTTTATTGCACTCTTCAATAGTACAACTTATATACCAGCAACAGCAGAGCTTAGGGCCTTCACCCTCAGGATGTCCCTGGACATTCACTACCAGCCAAGGGCACCAGGAGCAGTCCTAGCTCTTTCCTTACTCCCTGGTGGAGTAAGGGGAATTGTCTCCCTCCACTCCCCTAAGGGAGGGCCCCCAGATTGGCAGAGCCCTGCACAATTGTTATGGGAAGACCAGCCTCTCTCAAGGGTAGAGGCAATTTGGCTAAATCAGGAAGTGCACCTCATTAAGTATAGGCAAAGCAAGAACCAGCCCCATGCCCCTGATTGGACACAAGACCAGGTTGCACCGCCTTCTCTGTGACTCACTGAGACTTCATAGAAGTGGGGAAAACCCATGATTATTCCTGGCAAGCCTGCTTTTACTAGGGCTTATTGCCAGGAGGAGGGCAGACTGGAAGCCCCAAACCAGCAATGGCTACACTAGATTTCCAAATAATTTACCTACCTTGTTACTGTACTTATAAAGGTTAAGGTCTCTAAATTGGAGCTTTTTTTGTTCCTTTCTGTGTAGCCATATTTCACATACATTCTTTGCCTCCATGTATTTGTCCCTGTTTTCTGGGGTGGGATTTTGTTTGAAGTGTCAGAACGCCCTGTTCAGTTCCTCACAAGATTTAATGTATTCTGCTTCTGTTTCTTTCCTACGTTTGTTCATATATGTTAGAATCTTGCTTCTCATTACCGCTTTAGCGGTTTCCCAATACAATTTCCCCTCATTTTGGTGTATAGCGTTTGTTTCCTTGAAATAGTACCAGCTATTGATGAGGAAAGCTTTAAGCTCCTCATTATTATGAAGCTAAGATGGAAATCTCCAGATGACATAGTTACATAGTACAGCGGTGCGTAAACTGGGGTGGGGGGCGCAAAATTATTTAGGGGGGCACAGGTGGCGTAACGTGGGGGCGAGCAGATGCTGTCCGCGGGTGGCCAAGAAGCTCAAGCTCCGTGCTGCTGCTTCTCTGTGCTGTGGCTTGCTGTGGGGGTGGGGCCTTGGGGCAGGGTCTTGGGACGAGGCCTTCACTGCACACAGACAGCCCCTCCTCCTCCAGTCTGTTTTCCAGCCCAAGTTTGCAGCAGCACACTGGGGACCGGAGCATGCTTAGTACTTCCCCCCAGGTGAAAGTGTGTGTCTGTTATGATTGTATGTTGTGTTGTGTGTGTTGTGTCTATAATTGAGTGTATGTTGTGTGTGTTGTGATTGAGTATGTGTGTTATGATTGTGTGTGTGTGTTGTGATTGAGTGTGTGTGTGTGTTGTCTGTGATTGTGTGTTGTGATTGAATGTGTGTTTTGTTGGTTGTGATTGAGTGTGTGGTGTGTGTTGTGATTGAGTGTGTTGTGTCTGTGTTGGTTGTGATTTAGTATGTGTTGTGATTGTGTGTTGTGTCTGTGTGTTTGTGTGTTATGATTGAGTGTGTGTGTTGTGTCTGTGTTTGTTGTGATAGTGTGTGTGGTGGTGGAGTGTGTTGTGTGTGTGTGTGTTGTTTCTGTGTTGGTTATGATATGTGTGTGCTGTGTCTGTGTTGTGATTGTGTAACAGTCGTGCTCGCCACAAACCGGACCGCGGGGCTGAGGTGGCGATGTGAATACACCGAACGTAGGCCACTGAGTCAGGTCTGGAGTGTGGATTCTGTGGTCAAATGTAGCTGGGTCAGGATTGGAGAAGGCAGGGTAATCCGTAGACAATCCGGGGTCAGGGTTGGAAAAGGCAGGGTAATGCGTAGACAAGCCGGGGTCAGGGTTGGAGAAGGCAGAGTTAACGATATCCTGAAAAATGATGAAGTATGGGCGGTCACTGCGTAAATGGAACTCAGCCAAAAAATAAAATAAAATCAGCTTTATTAAACGATAGTGCTGTACATCACAGAGAGACCTCTGACACATTTCGTCCCGTCGTGGGACTTTATCAAAGAGTGAAAGAACTCTCTACAGAGGCATCTTAAGTAGGCAAGCCCTTCCTGTTTATTGGCTGAAAAAATTCAACTCAGTGGTAGGCAATCAGTCAATCAGTCTGAGAAGCCACGGGTATTGAATTTGCCTACAAGATAGCCTGTGTATAGACAGGTAACAAAGTGACAAATATATTTACAAAAAGAAGACAAAAACTTTAAAATAATAAAAACAACTACATGTGATGTAAGGCAACAATGATATAAACTAATAAAGGAATGCACTAATGTTATCTTAACCCATTGGAGAAGTATGTAAAAATAGTGAAAACATTTTGGCTAATATATGTTTATATGTTCACATATTGTCAAATAATGACAATATATAGAATACAATGCATAGATGTATATTATAATATAATATCATATTGATTCAATAAACTAACCATTTTAAGTGTTTTAACTCCCAATCAAGGTTAATGCCATGTGGGTGGAGAGTGTTAACCTTGATTGGGAGTTAAAACACTTCCTTCAGAGTTAATGGTTGGGGAGTCTTGGGAGTGTGTCTCCTTACATCATAGCGTATATTATATAACATTCATTATTGTTGTCCTGTATGCTCGGCTATCCTTACATTATACTTAGAGATATATTTTCTGCATGAATTGTTTCCATGGTTATGTGCATTTTCTTAAAATAGATAGTTTATTGAATCAATATGATATTATATTATAATACATGCATTGTATTCTATATATTGTCATTATTTGACAATATGTGAACATATAAACATATATTAGCCAAAATGTTTTCACTATTTTTACATACTTCTCCAATGGGTTAAGATAACATTAGTGCATTCCTTTATTAATTTATATCATTGTTGCCTTACATCACATGTAGTTGTTTTTATTATTTTAAAGTTTTTGTTTTCTTTTTGTAAATATATTTGTCATTTTGTTACCTGTCTATACACAGGCTATCTTGTAGGCAAATTCAATCCCACCTGTGGCTTCTCAGCCTAATTGACTGATTGCCTACCACTGAGTTGAATTTTTTCATCCAATAAACAGGAAGGGCTTGCCTACTTAAGATGCCTCTGTAGAGAGTTCTTTCACTCTTTGATAAAGTCCCACGATGGGACGAAACGCATCAGAGGTCTCTCTGTGATGTACAGCACTATCGTTTAATAAAGCTGATTTTATTTTATTTTTTGGCTGAGTTCCATTTACGCAGTGACCGCCCATACTTCATAATTTTTCTTGCTATCTTTTGGCTGGAGCACGCAGGCAGTCTATCTGCATTAGGAGCTGGGTCTCCCTTCCAGCGTGCAATGCATGGTGCCGCTCCCTGAGGTTGTAAGGAGCTCCAGAGCACAGGACACGTCGGAGCCCGTCCCAGAAGAAACCGTTCAGTTCCTGTGATGACGTCACGCACAAGCGCAGTGCCTACAGAGCTGGGACCAGCAAGGAAACGGAACGAGCAGTGAAGATACCAGGTCGGGTAAGGGCAGCAGGCTCTAGTATCCCTTGAGTACAGGAGAGGGGCTTGCACGGCTTCTTCTCCTGTCTCTATCTATTTCCTGCACACTAGCCCCCCCACCCAGGTTATTAGTCTGTCTCCCGTTCTTGTATTAGACTTTCACTTTGATTTATTGCATTATCTGCAGCAGGATTGCTACTTTCACATTTGCACACATCAGAGGTTGCATATATACAACTACAGTCACATACACAGTGTTTGAGCACCGGACAAACACGGGGTTCATTCCCCTTACTCTATAGATTAACGATATCCTGCCTGGGGTTCAGCAAAAGGAATACAGTTGCGTAGCGCTTCAGCGAAGGAAAGTCCTCTGCGTGAAGAACGGGAGCGGCCCATGATGAAGGCCTCTGCAAGGGAGATATGAAGACAGGCAAACAGGAAAACCGATGCAGGCCTCTGCATGAGGGATATGCAGACAGACAAAAGGAACAACGATGCAGGCCTCTGCAAGGCGAATATGCATACAGGCAACAGGAACCATGAAGCTTTAGTGCTGGGGACTCCTGCGCTTCAGCACGGGAAACAGGAAAGGCTAAGACAGAGGTGTTTGTGGCAAACACAGTTACATCCTAGGAGAACTTGGTTTATGCTCAGCAACTTCCTGGGGGGAAGTGCTGACTCTAAGTAGTACAGCTAGCGAATAGGGGCAGGGCTGCACAGGAGGCATGCAGACTGCAGTGATTGCAGGAACATGGCGGGTCTGTCTGGAAAATGCATAGCTCTGAAAGGTCCCAGCCAAACCCAGGAGAGGATTCCTTACAGATTGTGTGTGTGGGTGGGTGTTGTGATTGAATGCAGCGGTGCACAAACTGGAGGCCAAGATTATTTAGGGGGGGCGAAGGCGGCATGTGATGAAACCTGGTGTGCGCGGGTCGGCAGACGCTGTGCGCAGGAGGGTGAACAAGCTGTGTGCGGTCGGCCAAGAAGATGTGTGCGGGCGGTCGAACATGATAGTGCAGGTGGCTGCCACGTGATGGGGTGTGTGAGCACGTGCGGGGGCTTCGGTGATACGGGGGAAGAGCACGCCCCACCGCTGTGATGTCAAACACCCCTCGTTCCGGTGTCTGCCCTGCAATAGTGCTGTGTTCCTGCTCCCCGCCGCTGGCAACCTGCTTCGCTGTGATCCTCTGCAAGTGACAGGGTAGGCTGCCACTATATCAATCATACTATGAATGTACAGAAATAATTTTTTTTTAAAGTGAAAACACAACATTGAAAACAGAAAAAAAAAAAAAAAATAATAATACATAATATTATAGGTAGGAGTTTGGACGACACTGGGGACAGACAGCAAGCCAAAGAGCAAGGTGAATAAAGAGGCAAATGGGAGAAAGAAAAAAAGGAGGGGAAGGAAAAAAAAGGGGTGGTTAGAGGGAAGGGAGGTAGTAAAGAGGTGGATGAATGCCCCCCCAAAAGGATTGCCTTTGTGCACGTACGCTCTCCCAAGCTTGGTGCTTTGGGAGACAAACAAAATTGACTTTGAAGCGCGCTCAGCTGCAGTCAATGCACACACGCACACACATACAGCCACACACACACAAAAATAGCCCCGATCCATGCCCCCCCCCTACCCACTCCCCCCTGCTCGTGCTTGCAAAATTATGCAGGACACCCTGTGCTCATGCTTAGAGAGATGGTGATGTCACCGCTCTCAGCGGCAGCGTGGACGCAGCCTAATTGTGCAAGCGCGAGCTATTGAAATATGTAAGTATTTAGACATATTTATATTTACATTGTATACCGTTTAATAAAGGTTTTTTTCTCATGTGATTTTGATTACATCAGGCAGGGGGGGGACCCAAGAAATTACATGGATGAAAAGTGGGGCTCGGCATAAAAAGTTTGCTCACCCCTCATCACAGTAGATGACGTACATTCATCAAGTTCAACCTATGCTAAATTTAGACAACAGATACTTTATCCTATATCTATACTTACTTATTGATCCAGAGGTAGTCAAACAAAAACCCCAGTGTTATTTCATCCAATGATATCTCATAAGGACAGAGGTCATTACACTCTGCTCATATTACTCGACCTCTCTGCAGCATTCGACACCGTGGACCACCCTCTTCTCCTTCACATTCTCCATACTCTTGGTATTCGGAACAAAGCTTTATCCTGGATCTCCTCTTACCTCTCCCATCGTACCTTCAGTGTCTCTTTTGCTAACACTTCCTCCTCCTCTATTGATCTCTCTATGGGGGTACCCCAGGGCTCTGTCCTGGGACCCCTTCTCTTTTCTCTCTACACACTCTCTCTAGGTGACCTAATCACATCTTTTGGATTTAAATATCACCTCTATGCTGACGACACACAAATTTACCTTTCAACCCCTGACCTTACACCTGCTATACAGACCAAAGTTTCTGAATGCCTCTCTGGAATATCATCCTGGATGGCCATCCGCCGACTGAAACTTAACATGGCAAAAACAGAGCTCCTTATACTACCTCCCAAACCTGGCCCTACTACATCCTTCCACATTGCTATTGGAAATACGATCATTCACCCAGTAGCCCAAGCACGCTGCCTAGGGGTCACACTTGATTCCTCTCTCTCATTCTCCTCTCATATTCAAAACGTTTCTATAACCTGTCGCTTTTTCCTCCGCAATATCACAAAGATACGCCCTTTCCTCTGTTACTCAACTGCTAAAACTCTGACTCAGGCCCTCATTCTCTCACGTCTCGATTACTGCATCCTCCTGCTTTCCGGCCTTCCTACCTCTCACCTGTCTCCCCTACAATCTATCCTAAACACTGCTGCCAGAATCACTCTACTCTTTCCTAAATCTGTCTCAGCGGCTCCCCTGCTGAAATCCCTCTCCTGGCTTCCGATTAAATCGCGTATCTCACACTCAATTCTGCTGCTCACTTTTAAAGCTTTACATTCTTCTGCCCCTCATTACATCTCAGCCCTAATTTCACGCTATGCACCATCACGACTCTTGCGTTCTTCTGAAGGATGTCTTCTTTCTACCCCCTTTGTATCTAAAGCTCTCTCCCGCCTTAAACCTTTCTCACTTTCTGCCCCACACCTCTGGAATGCCCTTCCCCTCAATACCCGACTAGCCCCCTCGCTATCCACCTTTAAGACCCACCTTAAGACACATCTGCTTAAAGAAGCATATGAGTAGCACTGGATAATCATGGACACATGACACAAAGCTTGGCCCCCTGCAGACGCACTTACTAGTATTCCCTCCTACTGTCTCTGTACGTTCTCCCTACCTACCAATTAGATTGTAAGCTCCTCGGAGCAGGGACTCCTTCCTTAATGTTACTTTTACAGTATGTCTGAAGCACTTATTCCCATGATCTGTTATTTATATTTGTTATTTATATGACATGTATTACTACTGTGAAGCGCTATGTACATTTTATGGCGCTATACAAATAAAGACATACATACATACATACATAAGGGGAAAAATAAATTCCTTCCTGACTCCAAGAATTGGCAATCGGATTAATCCCTGGATCAACATCCTTCCCATATATACTTATTTGGTATATCCCTATATACCTTTCCTTTCAAAAAAGATGTCCAACATTTTTTTGCACAAATTTATTGTATCTGCCATCACAGTCTCCATGGTAATGAATTCAACATTTTAACTGCCCTCACTGTAAAGAACCCTTTCCTTTGTTGCTGGTGAAATCTCCTCCTCTAACCTAAAGGGATGCCCCGAGTCCTTTGTATTGCCCTTGGGATGATTAGTTCATTTGAAAGCTCTTTGTACTATCCCCGAATATATTTGTATATAGTTATCATATCCCCACTTAGAGCCTCTTTTCTAATGTAAATAAATCTAATTTAGCTAGCCTCTCCTCATAAAATAGATTGTCCATCACCTTTATTAATTTGGTGTCTCTTCTCTGCACTCCATAATGTATTTATTTTCAAACGAGTGTGCCCAAAATTGTACTCCATATTCAAGGTGTGGTCTTACTAATGCTTTGTACAGGGGCATAATTATGTTTACTTCCCTTCCATCCATTGCCCGTTTAATGCAAGATACGATCTTGTTTGCCTTTGCAGCTACTGCATGACTTTGGGCACTATTGCTAAGCCTGCTATCTACAAGCACTCCTAAATCATTCTCCATCAAGGATTTCCCCAATTTATCCCCATTTAGTGTGTAAGTCGCCAGTTTAATCTTGCATCCCAAATGCATAACCTTACATTTATCTGTATTAAACCTCATCTGCCATTTACCAGCCCATGTTGCCAGTCTCTCCAAGTCCTTCTAGAGAGAAATTACATCCTGCTCTGACTCTATTACCTTACACAATTTAGTATCATCAGCAAAGGTGGAGACTTTGCTCTTGATGCCAACCTCTGCCCCACACCTCTGGAATGCCCTTCCCCTCAGTACCCGACTAGCACCCTCTTTATCCACCTTTAAGACCCACCTTAAGACACACTTGCTTAAAGAAGCATATGAATAGCACTGTGGATATTCTGAACCCGATACATAAAGCTTGGCCCCCTGCAGACGCACTTACCAGAACTCCCTCCTACTGTCTCTGTACGTTCTCCCTACCTAACAATTAGACTGTAAGCTCCTCGGGGCAGGGACTCCTCTTCCTTAATGTTACTTTTATGTCTGAAGCACTTATTCCCATGACCTGTTTGTTTATATTATCTGTTAATTATTTGATTACCACATGTATTACTACTGTGAAGCCCTATGTACATTAATGGCGCTATATAAATAAAGACATACAATACAATACAACCTCAAGGTCATTAATAAACAAGTTAAAAAGCAGGGGTCCCAGTACCGATCCCTGAGGTATTCCACTCACGACTTTAGCCCAACCTGAAAATTTTCAATTTATGACAACCCTCTGTTGTCTATCCTTCAACCAGTTTTCAATCCAGATGCATACATTATTACTGAGTACAATTTGCTTTATTTTGTACACCAACCTCTTGTGTGGAACTGTATCAAAAGCCTTTGCAAAATCTAAGTAGGCCACATCAACTGCATTACCCTGGTCTAAATTCCTACTTACCTCCTCAAAGAAACAAATAAGGTTAGTTTGGCAAGATCTATCCTTCATAAATCCATGCTGACTATTACTATTAATTTTGTTTTCCATTAGGTATTCCTGAATATTATCCCGTATTAAATCTTCAAGTAGTTTCCCTACTATTGAAGTCAGGCATACAGGTCTGTAATTTCCCGGTTGTAATCTAGCTCCCTTTTTAAATATAGGCACCATATCTGCTTTACACCAATCTTGTGGTACTGAGCCTGTGGAAATGGAGTCCTTCAATATTAAATATAATGGTTTGGCTATTACTGAGCTTAACTCCTTGAGAACTCTTGGATGTATGCCATCGGGGCCAGGTGCCTTATTTACTTTAATTTTTTCAAGTCGCTTATGAACTTCTTCCTCAGTTAACCAATTGTTCATTAATATGGAGGTTGTGGCTTCCTCCTGGGGCACTACTATTGAACTTGATTCTTCCCTGGTAAACACAGAGGCAAAGAATTTGTTTAATACCTCAGCTTTTTCCTTATCTCCAATAATCTGCCTACCCATCTCACACTGAAAGGGTCCTTTATTTTATTTTCTCATTTTTTTGTTATTAAGGTACTTAAAGATCTTTTTAGGGTTGACCTTACTTTCTATTGCAATCCTTTTTTCATTATCCATTTTTGCTAATTTGATTGCCCTTTTGCAATTTTTGTTACATTCCTTCTAATTCTGATACGATGTCTCTGTCCCTTCTGACTTAAAGAATCTAAACGCCTTCCTCTTCTTGTCCATTTCCTCCCCTACCTGTTTATTTAGTGTAATGCTTGCACTCCTATGCGCAAGAAGGGGAACCCGGTAGTGAGGTAGGGAGGTCGCAGAAGACAGGAAATAAGAGAAAATTGCAGCGCAGCTGGGGAGCGTTGCACGTTGTCACGTGAGCGCACTGTGCGAGAGAAGCACGGCACGTCAGGAGGAGTGGAGCCAGGCTCCGTAGCACAGTGAGAACAGCTGCTAGTACGCGTGAGCTCTGTTAGCAGAGCAGAGGCGTGCGTACTCTCAGGCACCAGTGCGGGAGTCTTCTGTGCCACAGGTGAGGAGGTAAGAGAGAGAGAGAGAGAGACAAGAGTGCAAGGCTACAATTAGTGGAATGCTTCCAGGAGGATGTCCAGCCTCCTTAAAGGCAGAGTGCCAGTAGCTGAAGAGAGAAGCAGTACTAAATTCAAAGTAAGGGTTCTTTAGTTAAATGTTTTAGCCAAAGTATTATACGCCTGCTGCCATGTCAAGGTAAACCCTATTCACGGTAACCCTACACTACCTGCAACGGTAAACTATACCTCAGTAAAGGAAAGAGGAATGTCCCAGTCTTCTGGAAAGTCAAAGGAAGCAAGTAGAGGTCCCAGAGAAACCCAGGCAGGAACAGCATGCGATGGCAGGAACAAGAGGCATAGAGTACTGGGGTAGTACTTTGCATGACCCAGGGCAGGTAGCAACTACCTATTATTTAAAGGGCAGCAGCAGCTGTTGATAATGACAGTCAGAGTGAGGCTTACTTCCTGTCAGGAGGAAGAGGGCAGGATTTGCCAGAAAGCAAGATGGCGTTGCTTGCTTCAGTATGCTTAGTCACTTCCTGTTGAAGAAATAAGGCAGGAGGCGGGGCGGAGGTGCATCCTCTGCGGATGCAGGGAAGGGTTCAGGAAACATTAGATAGTCTTGACTCGCAGCTGGAGAGCAGCGCACGCCGTCACGTGTACGCGGCGCACATGAGAGAGGTGCGCGATGCGACCGGGGGGCGGGGCCAGGCTCCGTGGCACAAGAAGAAGAACCGCGGGTGCGTGTCCTTTTCAGAGAGGCGATCATCATATCACAGACTACCAGTACTCCCAAGTTTTGCAAATGTTGCTGTCATAGGCATTCTGTGCTTTCTGCATACCGTGATAGCAACACTGTCAAAACTGACGATTTAAAAAGACCGGCGATTTTTTTCCCCGTCACTTAGTGCATAGGCCCCATAGTCAGACGCAAAAGCACTGATTTTATAACTGCTTTGTGAATAGGCCTCTCTCCCTCGTTATTTATAGGGTCTAGTTTTGTGTATTTATCATACACATTTGATATTCATTTGCTATATTTGATATGATATATATATATATATATATATATATATATATATATATATATATATATATATATATATATATATATATAGGATTTTAAAGATATTAATATATATATATATATATATATATATATATATATATATATATATATATATATATATATATATATATCACAGAAAAAGAACAAAAAGCACTCAGTAATAATAGCCACTGGTGTGGGTGCAAATCCTATAATGAAGAATAAGAATAAGAATTTAGTTTGGAAACGAAATCAGCAGGCAGCACTCCAGAATTGAACAATCAAGTGCAGAACCACCTTTGATATTCATTTGCTATATTTCATACATATATATACATATATATACATATATTTCATACATATATATATACAGTGTTCGACAAATCACCCAAAAATCTACTCGCCCAACCAAAATATCTACTCGCCACCTAGTCCCGCCCCTAGTCCCATCCCCAACCCTAGTCCCGCCCCTAGTCCCATCCCCAACCCTAGTCCCGCCCCCAACCCCGCTTTAAAATAAAATATATAAATAAAATACATTTAATAAATTCCTAGCCAGAACATTCGTTTTTGTTAAATGTCTTTATTGTATTACATTATACTACAATTAGTCCTTGTTACGTGTGTGTGTGTGTGTGTTGGATCTAGAAATAAAAGCCAGGTGTGAATGACTAGTTTCCTGAACCCCTTAACCAGTGTCTGGACGTCCCCGCTTCACAATATCTAAAGCAGTAATCCCACCTGGGATCTTACCTGATCCGCAGTTCCTCAATGTCCAGGTACCCTCATTCCCGCAATGTTAGGTGTTCCTACCTGTCTTCTGGGTTAGGGGGGGTTCCGATGTCTTCTGTGTGAAGCTTGAGTCAGATCTAGAAGAAAGCAGTATAGGTTATTTTGGTGTAGTATAGGGCAGTTAAGATATATAGGGTAAATAAGAGATCCAGAAACAGAGTGTGAGACAGACACAGGGAGAGGGTGAGAGAGAGAGTGGGTTTGAGAGAGATAGGGGGTGTGTGAGAGAGAGAGAGAGAGAGAGAGAGAGAGAGAGAGAGAGAGAGAGAGAGAGAAAGGGGGTGTGAGAGAGAGACGGGGTGTGAGAGAGAGAGGGTGTGGGGGAGAGAGATAGGGTGTGGGGGAGAGAGAGAGGGTGTGGGGGGGAGAGAGGGTGTGAGAGAGAGAGAGGGTGTGAGAGAGAGGGTGTGAGAGAGAGAGGGTGTGAGAGAGAGGGTGTGTGAGAGAGAGAGAGGGTGTGTGAGAGAGAGAGGGTGTGGGGGAGAGAGAGAGGGTGTGGGGGAGAGAGAGAGTGGGGGAGAGAGAGGGTGTGGGGGAGAGAGAGAGGGTGTGGGGGAGAGAGAGGAGGTGTGGGGGGAGAGAGAGGGGGTGTGAGAGAGAGAGAGAGAGAGAGAGAGAGAGGGTGTAAGAGAGAGAGAGAGAGAGGGTGTGTGAGAGAGAGAGAGGGTGTGTGAGAGAGAGAGAGGGTGTGAGAGAGAGAGGGTGTGAGAGAGAGGGTGTGAGAGAGAGAGAGGGTGTGAGAGAGAGAGAGAGAGAGAGAGAGAGAGAGGGTGTGTGTGAGAGAGAGAGGGTGTGTGAGAGAGAGAGAGGGTGTGAGAGAGAGAGGGTGTGAGAGAGAGGGTGTGAGAGAGAGAGAGGGTGTGAGAGAGAGAGGGTGTGAGAGGGTGCGAGAGAGAGAGGGTGGAGAGGGGGCGAGAGAGAGAGGGCAACAGGGGTGGGGTGACTGGGGTAACTGGGTGGGGTGACTGGGTGGGGTGATGGGGTGGCTGGGTGGGGTGATGGGGTCACTGGGTAGGGTGACTGGGTGGGGTGACTGGTTGACTGGGGTGACTGGGTGGGGTGACTGGGTGGGGTGGCGGGGTGACTGGTTAACTGGGTGGGGTGACTGGTTGACTGGGTGGGGTGACTGGTTGGGGTGACGGGGTGACTGGGTGGGGTGACGGAGTGACTGGGTGGGGTGACTGGGTGGGGTGACCGGGTGGGGTGACGGGGTGACTGGGTGGGGTGACTGGGGTGACTGGTTGACTGGGGTGACTGGTTGACTGGGTGGGGTGACTGGTTGACTGGGTGGGGTGACGGGGTGACTGGGTGGGGTGGCTGGGTGGGATGATGGGGTGACTTGGTGGGGTGACTGGTTGACTGGGTGGGGTGACTGGTTGACTGGGTGGGGTGACTGGTTGACTGGGTGGGGTGACTGGGTGACTGGGTGGGGTGACTGGGTGGGGTGACGGGGTGACTGGGGTGGGGTGGTGGGGTGACTGAGGTGGGGTGGTGGGGTGACTGGGGTGGGGTGGTGGGGTGACTGGAGTGGGGTGACTGGGTGGGGTGACACTTCTGGTATCCTACACACACACACACACACACGCACGCACACCCATGCACACACACACACACACACACACAAAACTCCCATGCATACACATACACTCTCCCATGCATGCATGCACAGACACACACACACACACATACACACACACATACTCTCTCCCATGCATGCATGCATGCATACACACACACTCTCCCATGCATACACACACACTCTCCCATACATGCATGCATACACACACACACTCTCTCCCATACATACATGCATGCATACACACACACACACACACACTCTCCCATACACACACACACACACACACACACACACACACACACACACACACTCTCTCCCATGCATGCATACACACACACACACACTCTCCCATACAGACACACACGACAGGGGGAAGAAAAGGAAAGGCCACGTGACCGAGCACCACCACCACCACCACTGCCCTGCTCGCCCCCCCGCGACCATCTCCCTCCCTGCGCGGACAGCCACGGGACCGCGGGGAAGCGGAGACCAAGGAGGTAAGAGGGGAACACCCCCGCTACCATCTCCCACCCCGCGCGGGGATCTGGGAAGCGGGAAGTGGTGAATGAAGCCGGGAAAACACCCACTACCATCACCCGTCCCGCGGGAAGCCGGGGTAAGCGGGGAACACCCCACTACCATCACCCGCCCTGCGCGGGGACCGGGGAAAGCTGGAAGTGGCGCTGGAAGCTGGGGGGAATAAGGGGGGGACACCTCCGCCCCGCTCGGGGACCAGGGAAAGCTGGAAGTGGCGCTGGAAGTGGCGCAGGAAGCTGGGGGGAATAATGGGGACACACCTCCGCGCAGATAAGCGGGGGCCGTGGAGAGAAGGCGGAACACCCTCGCTAACATCTCCAGCCACGCGCGGGTATTGGGGGGGGGGAAGCGGGGAGTAAGGGGGAACTGCAGGAGGCAGGGAAGGAGCAGAGGGGATGGAGGATTGGAGAGTACTTACTCTCGTACTCTCCAACAGATCTCTGGCCAGAAAAAATGGCCGCTCGTTGGGGGCTGGCTCATATAGAGCCTGGCCGCGCGCCCACAAAACCTGGGAGCGCGCGCCAATCAGCAATCAGGTAGGGGGAGTTATTTTTTTTTATTTTTTTTCAGCGCGAGCAGGGAAATCTCAGCGCAAGCAGGGAAATTTAAAAAAAACAAGCACGTGTTCTGCTTGAGCCAATATTTACTCGCCTGAGGGTTAAATCCACCCGCCCCGGGCGTGTAAATGTATAGGATTGTCGAACACTGTAAATATATATACATATATGCTTTTAAAGATATAAATATATGCAGCACCACCTTGACAAAGGTCCCATTCTGGACCTAAACGTTGGTTTTGTGTTTATTTTTTCAATACACTTGTTTGTTCAATTCTGTAGTGCTGCCTGCTGATTTCGTTTCCAAACGGTATCGTATGGTGTGTATATATATATATATCTCTTTAAAATCCTAACTGTTTTAATAATAATTAAGCAATTCCTCAATTTTTGATATGTATATATATATAAATATATATCAATATATATATACAGTATATATATATATATTGTGACAAACGCCCCTCTTTTGTAGTGCTGACGTCTGTCTGGGTTCTTCCCGACACAGTCTTCTAGGGTTAATTATACAACAAACAGGATCATGCAAAGTATTATATTGCTTAAGTCAGGCTTCTGCCTGCTTTATTTTCATCCAAGTAAGGTACTGCAGCTTTAACATGTGTAGGTTAGAGGCACTCAGACATTTTCATTCAGCAGTTCACTTATATCAGTGTCATAGCATTTCACACAGTGTCACTTTTAAGAAATAAAAACCAAATCATATAAAGAAATCCTATCCCTTTGAGGGAACTAACTACACATCAGAATCAGCCTCTAACTGCGAACTAACTGGGCCAACTAACCTGGTTCCCCAGCTTAAAACAATGCCCTCTCATTTAGGGTCACTAGATACAACACAGTCTTTTAGCAACAGCAATAAACATTTGTTTTGTTTTGTCTTATCTGTTCGTGGTGGGAACACGGTCCCAAGTGTCCAGGCAAATCTTCTGGTACTGTGATACTTGGAGGGGCCGTCCACCCCGAACTGGATTCCGGGGAGCAGCGATACCCCCAGCCTCCAGGCTCTAAGGAGAGAGAGTGAAATGCAAAACCTCTCTGCTCTAAATATCTGTGCATGTGATTAGAAGAGCAGGTGAGGGAGAACTAGAGCCATTGTAATCTGTGGTCTGGATTTTCCATCTAGCTGCCTGAGTTAATGGGAAGCTATGGAACGGATAATTTTTAACTATTCCTGCACTTTCTGACCTAAAATGGGGCAGAAAGCTGCCTAACATCTTTGGACTATGTCACATATCCCCCTCCCCAGCTCACCCCTACTGGGGTGAGCGGCCATGGACCTCACTGGGGTGAGCGTCCTACCTGAAATACTAACTCCGCAATACAATATTAAGTATTCACATGACACGAATATGAACTTTTTTTTTTTTTCACGGCAATTATGGACAATAGTTTTTGTCATAAGAGACTATACTTGTCAAACATATTTTGTTGCTCTCTATTAGGGAACTATTTTGAAAAATAAATGTCTAGCACACATTCTTATAACCCAGGATATGCTAAATATGCTCACAAAACCAGACAGTTTCTATTACCTCCCTGGGTTTTTCTACTCTAGAATAGAACCTCATTATATATTTACCAACCGGAAAGGGCATTTTTTCCATATATTGTAAGCTACCAATATATATATATATATATATATATATATATATAATTTTTTTATTTATTTTTTTAAACTACAGCCTTGTAATCTTAAGGGCCATCAACCCTGTATATTCATTTGTAGTTTTACCTACATTTTCAATGAAGAGAAAAAAAAATACAACATTGCAATATTTACAAAAATGCTTTTCTAAAGGCATAGTATAGCATATACTGTAGTAGTGACATACTGTAGTCCGCACGTGTAACCCAATTGGTTAGTTCCACTACTTTTTTTTTTCTTGACTTCCAGTCCATTATATCCTCAGAGTTCATTTTAACGCTTTCTGTCTCTTGCACATGGTCGGGCTGTCTCTTTAACTTCTGACGGAACTCTGGGGCCGGATAGTCTTTGTCTTTATATTGTGGCCCAGAGTGGCGAGATCTGGATAAATTCAAGGCCAGCGTTGACCTTCGTCGCTTTTGCTTTGCAACCTTTGAACCTTTATGGTACTTCTTACTGCCATGTATTTTCTCACAACCATCTTCACTCTTAGAGATTTGGGATTTTCCCTTTGGGGCAATTATATGGTACTTAGAAGATGAAGCGCTAATTACCTGGAGCACGTTCACCTTGATGGGGCTCTCAATAACTCTGGCTGTACCGTGTGGCATTTTACCTTTGCAGCCAGCACGCATGTAGCCTTGGGCCTCTCTTTCCTGAGGCCTACATTTATTCAGGCGAAAGTACCGCTGGATAACCAGTGAAGCCTTTCTCAGGGTTTGATAGCGAATCTTGTTCTGTGTCATCCTAGTCAGAGACTGAATTTTTATAGTTGCTCCTTTCATAATGAGGAACCTGTTTCGTATCATGCGGGCACGGTAGAATGATTGAAGAACACAGGCTGCTTTATTCCGGCGATTAAACTGACGAATTTTCATCCCTCTGTAGGCAGCCTGTAGGATGATAGTTGCGGCGCGTTTACGCCGATAATTTTCTCTTTCCCTTCTTCCTTGGATAAGAGCTTTGCAGTGCTTCTGAATTATTCTAATACTTTTCTCCTTTTTCAAAACGTTAAGTTCCTCCACGAGAGAATTCTGTTTTGTGCACACATGTCGCAATTCTGTTCTCAGAGCCTCCATTTCTTCCTGGTGCTGGCTCTGAGTGTGCATCAATGCATTCTGTAGTGCTTCCTGCACTTCTAATTTTTCCTGAGTCAACTGTTTCTTTACATTTTCTGCTTGGTAAGTCAAATCTGAATTTTTCAATTTCAGAGTCTCATTTTCTTGCTTTACAGTCTCTAACTCACTCAGGGCAATCTCATGGGTTTGCTTCAACATTCCCAGCTCTGTGTTCAGACCGTGGCCCTCCAGGCGTGAGTTTTGCACCTCTGTGCTGAGTGTGTGAACCTCTTGTAGAGCTTTCCCGTATTTCTGTTTTAGGATAGCAATTACGGTGTTGGCCTTTTCCAGACTAGTCGTCACCTCTTCCAGCTCACTCCGTAAGAGAGACTCTGTTTTCTTCAAAGCCTCGTGCTCTTGTAAAGCTGGGAGTATACACCTCTGTAACTCTGCGTTCGCTTCTTGCACCTTCTTCCAACATTCTCGCTCCTTCACCAAATCCTGCCACAGGACTTCATAATCATGGCGGGCAGCTTGGAGTGCAGAAACCAAAGCCTCTTTATCCTGGTTCAAGTATTCAGCTTCCCTTTGCTCCTCCTTTTCCTTTGCCACTGTTCCCGTGACAATTCTGCCGGTCCCTCCGGTCTGCAGCACATCTCGGCGCCTTTCTGACGCATGTCCTGACAGCGCAGGTTCAAGTGGCTCGGTCACTTCCCCTGTGACTTGAGGAACAGTTTTCTTTTTCTTCTTCTTTCTTTTTGCTTTATTAGCTCCAGAGATATCAGTGGTACTGGGCACACACTCACTGGTATCAGCTTCCACATCTTGCTTGCACTCACAGAGCGTTGCTTGCTTTTGCAGCTGTTTGTCTTTGAAAATTTTGGGGCACACATCTTCCATGTGACCTACTTCACGACAGGCCCAGCATACTAAATTCATCTGTAGGTACAGCTCTCTTCCAGGGGCCACATACGAATCGTCGTCATCATCATCATCATCGTATGGCCTGAAGGGACACTGTTTTTCATGATTATGTACATTACAAAACAAACATTTCACGTCGGCCATTTTAGAAACCCAGCAGGGACAATTTGCTAGCTGCAATTTCACTCACTTCAGCAACTTACATACAGCACTTGCTAGCTGCAAATTTACTCACTTCAGCAAAAGACATTAGCTTTACAAACAGCACTTGCTAGATGCCAATTTTTTTTTTTTCTTCAGCGAAACATTTTGGTTTTCTGTTTGGGTTCAGCTAGAAGCACAACTGATATACGCAGTGGGACCGACTTCACTCATAGCATCTGTACTTTAGTTCAGCTGGGTGGCCATTTTAAACCCCCACATTTATTTGCAAACCCACAGACTTTTTAGTGTCGACCCGCATTCTCCACCATATGTGACAAACGCCCCTCTTTTGTAGTGCTGACGTCTGTCTGGGTTCTTCCCGACACAGTCTTCTAGGGTTAATTATACAACATACAGGATCATGCAAAGTATTATATTGCTTAAGTCAGGCTTCTGCCTGCTTTATTTTCATCCAAGTAAGGTACTGCAGCTTTAACATGTGTAGGTTAGAGGCACTCAGACATTTTCATTCAGCAGTTCACTTATATCAGTGTCATAGCATTTCACACAGTGTCACTTTTAAGAAATAAAAACCAAATCATATAAAGAAATCCTATCCCTTTGAGGGAACTAACTACACATCAGAATCAGCCTCTAACTGCGAACTAACTGGGCCAACCAACCTGGTTCCCCAGCTTAAAACAATGCCCTCTCATTTAGGGTCACTAGATACAACACAGTCTTTTAGCAACAGCAATAAACATTTGTTTTGTTTTGTCTTATCTGTTCGTGGTGGGAACACGGTCCCAAGTGTCCAGGCAAATCTTCTGGTACTGTGATACTTGGAGGGGCCGTCCACCCCGAACTGGATTCTGGGGAGCAGCGATACCCCAGCCTCCAGGCTCTAGGGAGAGAGAGTGAAATGCAAAACCTCTCTGCTCTAAATACCTGTGCATGTGATTAGAAGAGCAGGTGAGGGAGAACTAGAGCCATTGTAATCTGTGGTCTGGATTTTCCATCCAGCTGCCTGAGTTAATGGGAAGCTATGGAACGGATCATTTTTAACTATTCCTGCACTTTCTGACCTAAAATGGGGCAGAAAGCTGCCTAACATCTTTGGACTATGTCACAATATATATATATATATCTACTATATATTTCTGAAAGCACTGTATGTCTGCGTCCCTAGCGGCAATCGCATTGGTCCCTTGGCCCGCCCACCCCCGCACACCTCTCATTGGCCTGAGGCGGAGTGACGGGCCAAAGGACACACACACACACACACACACACGAGTAGGAGGGTGTTACCTACATTAGCGGGGCTCACAGTGTTAGCAGCACCCGCGCGCACCTCCTCCTCTCCCCGTGTCTCCCGCGCTTTCACCCCCCCCAGGCACCGCTACATTCAGCGGGACACACACTATTATTACCCCTTCAGCGCCCCCCCCCCCCACCCAGTGTCAGCGGCCGTGCGAGACCCCCCTTCTATATCTCCCACCTCTCCCCCCCCACACATATACATGCCCCCCCCTCCCCGGCGCTACAACTCACCCCCTCCCCGGCGGGGGAACAGCCAGTGGCCAGGCAGGCTGCCTCGCGGCGCCGAGTACCCAAGATGGCGGCGCCCGGGACACAGCGGGGGAGCGGCCACAACACGCTGCCTCCCGCCTCAGATCCACGTGGGACCTGCCGGGTGGGTGAGTGAGCGGCCTTCACCCCCCTTCACCTCCCCTCCACCCCCCCTCCCCTCCAGTGTCAGTGTCTCCCCGATACCCCCCCCCCCGGCGCCGCTACAGTCAGCGGGGGAGCGAGCGCGTGCCCGGGACACAGCGGGGGAGCGGCCACAACACGCTGCCTCCCGCCTCAGATCCACGTGGGACCTGCCGGACGGGTGAGTGAGCGGCCTTCACCTCCCCTCACCCACTCCTCACCCCCTTTCACCTCCCCTCACCCCCTTTCACACCCCCTCTTCACCTCCCCCCCTTCACCTCCCCTCACCCCCCCCCCCCTTCACCTCACCTCCCCTCCACCCCCCCTTCGCCTCCCCCACGCCTTCCCACCGCCTCCCCCACCCCTTCCCACCGCCTCCTCCACCCCCCGCCCTTCGCCTTCCTGCCCGCCTTACCGCCTCCCCACCCCCGCCTCTGCCTTTCACCCGCCCTTATTCCGGCCGCCTCTGCCTTTCACGCACCGCCTCACAGCCGCTGCACGCACTCAACAGACACCCGCCACACTCGACACATACCTGCCGCCACACACACCTGCTGCCTCCCGCCCCTACGCACCGACATCACTGACCCACCGCCTCACACCCTAGCAGGACCCCCACTCACAGACAGCACTCACAACCCACGCGCCACCCGCCGCCTCACACCCTAGCAGGACCCCCACTCACAGACAGCACTCACAACCCACGCGCCACCCGCCGCCTCACACCCTAGCAGGACCCCCACTCACAGACAGCACTCACAACCCACGCGCCACCCGCCGCCTCACACCCTAGCAGGACCCACACTCACAGACAGCACTCACAACCCACGCCCACCCGCCGCCTCACACCCTAGCAGGACACCCACTCGCAGACAGCACTCACAACCCACGCGCCACCCGCCGCCTCACACCCTAGCAGGACAAACGCCTCACATTTTTACATCACTTATAGCACCAAAATATACATTGTACTGTGGTGTGGTTACAATAAACCATTTTTATACAACATCGTATTACATTTTCTTCCATCTTTCTTTTCAATATTATTATCCAACCTTTACAACAAACAGTCACCTATTGTTCCACAATTTATAAATAATACTACCTATTACGCATTTACATCCCGGGCAACGTCGGGTCTCTCAGCTAGTATATATATATAACTTTTAATACAGACATACAGTAATAACTTCTTCTTTTTTTAGGATTTCCTACCAGTGAAAATCAAATATCTTTCTAATAGGGAATGAATGAAAGAAATACATGTAAATTCAATGTTTTTAAGTTTGATTGTGGAATTATAAGTTCTACCAATCAGAGTATAATTGTATAATTGACTATATATTTTATTATATATATATATATATATATATATATATATATATATATATATATATATATATATACATATATATATATATATATATATATATATATATATATATATATATAGATCTGCACAATACTGCTAATTGCTGATGAAATGGTTACGAAACGCATAGGGTCAGTATAGGAGATGCATGTAGAGTTTGTGAAACAGGAGACCTATTTTTCAGGAAAAATCATCAGGCTTTTATTAGGGGATGCTCTGACAACACAAATTCTGCTTGGGTTCAGCATACAGGTACAAACATAAATAGGCCTAGCTCCTCTCTGGCGTGCTGACTATACAGTGTTTAGTCTATTTGCAAAGTGGGGAGGCTAAACCCCTTACCAACGATAACACATTACTTAGTCATAGTCAAGTTTTACCTTTGAGGCCCCCAGCTTCCTCCTGGCTGGGATAGGGGTGCAAATGCCCTGTGCAGGGTGGTCTTCCTTTGCTTTGGTCCACAGCGGCAGGTTTACAAATCTACCACCCTTAGGCACTTGCCTGTGTCTGCCGCCTGTGCCTGCCGCCCTGCTTCTCCTTCAGAATCCAGCGTCAAATGACGTCGGGGACGTTACCAACGTGGCGCCGCGTTACCATGAAGTAATTTGACATAGTGATGTCACAGTTACCATGGCAAAGAGATGCCGTGTGACGTTGGCTGTGACGCCCGTGGCGTTATTTGACGCTGGACTCTGAAGGAGAAGCATTGTAGCAGAATGCAGGCGGCCGGCACAGGTAAGTAAGTCCCTTCCAATTAAGTCCGATAGGCCCGAGAGCGTAGCAAATTCAAATGGGGGCGGACATTTTTCCCGCCGAAAAATGTTGCCGCCTTAGGCCCGGGCCTAATGGGAAATCGGACACTGGCGGTCCAGGTCCAGTAGCTTCCTGTATCAGAGAACCCTTTGCAGTGAGCTCTGTAGGCTTTCTATAGGACTAATGAGCCAGCTGAGGAAGTTAAGTAAGCCAGTCTGCTTTGGAATTAACCTTCTCAGTGCTGTCACAGGCTCCGTAAGCAGGTCTCACTTACATTATCATGGGACATGCAATCCACCCTGTTACAGGCGTTATTGTGCATTTGTTCGAGTAGATGGGTACTGCATGTGCTTGATGGCATTCTTGGCAATAGCCTAGAAGTAACCCGTCTCAGAGTGCAGAATTTATGTCACTGGATTCCCAGAGCCAGTCGGGGATGGAGTCGCGGTAAACACGCTTACATAAGACTCTGCAGATTGTTTGATGAACCTCATTGTGTTTTTTCTATTGTAAGGGCATTATCTATTTAGCGTTATCAAAAAAGTGTTGTGAAGACAATATTACTCTATGGTGGCTCTTTGTGTTTATATGTTGTAGATGATACAGTACATACTCTCTATATATTTATTATGTAGCTTATTATTTATAAATATCCTTGAATATTTCATATACAAAATCTCAGGGGAAGCAAAATATATAAAAAAATACATGCATACATGGCATTCATATTGATACAGTATGTTCAGATGTAAACACTGGAATTGTTGTATTTTTACAGTATTTGTATTGTTAGTTCTGTGTGCCTGATCACTTTTCTGTGTCCCTACATAAGCAATGCACTTACTCGTGGATGAGCCAAAAACATGGTATAAAACAATGATGCGTAATTTAACTCATAGCTGTCCAATTTTACTCATCTAATGGGGTCCCTGCTGTCTGTCTTCGTTCTTCCATAGGACACAACAATTTCTCTGTATCTGGGACCTGTACTTTATTGCAGTATTGCCTCATAATCTGGCTCACCAGCTTTCTTATGAGGAACAGAGGAAGATGGGAATATGAGAGACAATTTTAATACCTCAAAGTTATCAACAATGTAGTGCAGACATTTAAAAAAAATTGTAAGGAAGGAGGAACTGAAAAATGGGAAACATGGTTTAATCTCTCAAAACATTTCTGGTAAGGCAACATTCCTCCAAACACAAAAAATATTACCCAACCTGAGACTGCATTTGTAACGATTCATACAGACTTTGCTAGATTTTTGTTTCAATAGCATTGTCTGTGTGACATTATACCTGTAGGGACATCTGGTGGTTAAAATAGAAACTGCATGATAAAATACTTTTCATGTATTCCCCTACAAGAAGTTCACCTTCAGAGTTTAAAAAATAAAAATAGTGGATAGTGGAATAGTATCCAATTTAATATGGCATCCTTAATTCAAATTAATGATATCACAAAATATGTAAGGATATGTCTCTCACCCTTCCTTATTTAATAGTTATGCTCCCCCTTTTTATACATTATCTACACATTTTTATATACAGTACAGTATTTTGTTTTTATGTTTCTTGTGTTTTTATATATGTTATTTTTTGGTAATATACATCCCCTATATACTTACGATGGCAATTAGGAATACAGGTAATCATGACAATCGCTTTATTCACGTACTTTTCTCCCCCACATTAAATATTTTTATTTATTTATTAGACATTTTTTCAGTTATAATTTAATCAGCTTCTGAGGTGAATGGGTTACATTCAAGTATTTATGAGGCATAGAGCCTGCTTAGAGGTATACCATCTTGCTCTGCGGAAGTGAGTAAGATCCTCACGAAATGCGTAAGAATCAAGACGCAGAGTGTTTGAGTTCCGGAGATCGAGTCGGGCTTTTGGTGTCATTTGGTTGCTGTGGAGACCAGACTCCGGAAGTGCAGGTGGAGAGTGGCGCACGGCAGGACCGGAGGCAGTAACCGGCGAACAGGACTCTACCGTGAGAGGATCGGTGAAAAGGACTTTAACCACAGCCTGGATAATTATTATGTATGAGTGAATTTATGTCTCTCACTTATCAACAAATATTAAAGGTATTATGCCATAAAGGCTTTCTGCTTGTGTGCACTTTTATCTTTTAAAGCACTGCTATCATCACAAAATATGTGTATAACACATTTTAGCAGCATTTCTTTCAAAGAAAAACTGTGTAGTAACTAAAATAAACCTATGAACTGACAGATTGATATAGTAGATTGGAAGAGGAGGTTGTCCACAGATCTTGGAGGTAGAAGCTGGTGTAGAGGTCTGCAATAAAACTGTTAAATTGCTTTTTCCACCACCGGTCAGGTGTAATCCTTTTAGCGGACTATTTCCTTGTGTCTCTCTTCAAACGCTCAGCGTGATGACATCAAAAACATTGCGTCGACTCGAAAAACCCAACACAATTCATCACTTAGGAAGTAACTACCCATGATTAAGTCACTTTGCAAGTGAAGAAACGCATTGGGTTTTTCCTGCCATGATGTCATCTCGCCGGTTGCAGTGTTTGAAGAGAGACCGGAAGAAGTAGCTGAAAGGATTATACCTAACCGATGGTGGAAAGATGAATTTAACCGTTCTATTGCAGACTTTTACAGCGACTTCTACCTCCAAGATCTGTGGACAACCTCCTCTTCTATCCAGGACAGCTGGTAAAAAGCAGAGTCTTGCTTATATGCTAAATTTCTTTTTAAATCTTGTAAGTGAGCATTTGTGTAATGCTGTGGTATTAAAATGTATGACGTTTTTACGCTACTTCTTATTTGTGTTTTTTAAATGTTGTTTTGAATTGGGTATCATCCAGCAACAGGCTGATGTAGACTCTGCTTTTCTCTTTGGACTTAACCATGGATCCAGATTGACTTTGTTTTTTTTTGTTCTGTGGACATTTTTTTATTATATCCTTTTGATAGTTCAAATTTTTTGCACCTTTTGCAATTGCATTTTTTATATATTTGGTGAAAAATAGTCTGTGTATCCTTGTGGTTTCTCAAAAAATATTTATACATTATTGTAGGTGTACACATTAGCACTTGTCTTCTTTTTTTGTCACCATATATAATTCAATTTGCCATACATACTTTTCACTGGCTAGGCGCTTATATATGTAGCCATGTGTAAAAATGGTGTACATCTCTTTCTCATGCTGGCAGTAAGCCTGGTAAGTATGCAGGATTGCCAGCAACAATCATGGAGGTTTGCCATCAAACCCTGGTGAGGTGTCATATGTAACAAAGGAAGTGACAACATGCTTTGTGTCCACTGTTAGTGACACAAAGGTGTGTCTGTTTCTGGAGTCTATATAAGACACAGAACTGCCTAAAGTTAGAGTGCTGTTCTGTTCTTATGTTCCTGAGTGGAGAGTCTGCAGCAGTTCAAGGCTGTCAGAGTCACGTGCAGGCTGACTACACACTGTGTCCAGGGACCTGGCACAGATGGTGATCTCCCGTAGGGGAGAGGTGAACCAACTCTATTGAGAGAGAGGAGGAACCTTCGGAAGGGGGGTACTTCAACAAGAGGAGCAGCTAAGCACGACCGCTATGAGGGGCAGTCTGCCTAGAAAGATGCCAATAAAGATATCATGGTTCACAAGATCCTTTCTGTGTGAGTGTGGAGACATTCAGAAGGAGGAGGCACCTAGTAGGAGTTCCCCATCAGATACATCCCCCTGCGGCCGCAGAGATCCTGATGGGGTGAAGGCGCTGCATCGAATGTGAGTAGGACTCCAAGCACACTACCTCAGACACCTGTCATTGTGATATTCCCCATACCAACTAAGCGAGAGACTCAGGAGTCCTGTTGCCAGCAGGTGCACCACACATCACACATCCATGTAATTGGGGGATTTTCTTACATATGGGTCAGGATCAGAAGGACCCAGGGAAAACACCATTACAGTTGGAGGCGCTGCTGAGATATATCTGTTTCAACAGGACAGGCTTTTTCTAGGCACACTAGGAAACAGGGAGAGTGTATGCTGCCAGTCAGTGCTATAGATGTGGGACGGAGCCTAGGGGTAGCCAGAGTATGGTAATATACTTGTCTAGGGCGACCTAGGATCCTGAGAGGAGTACAGTGGGTCTGGAGCCAGGGCTATAGCTGTCCTAGTCACCTTGAGGCAGCTAGTCGTAGGATGCCTGAAGGGATAGCCTGGTTAACATGGGTCAGGAATTCTGGAGAGGATCTGCGTTAGTGATAGCCAACAGTAGGTTGCCTTAGTACTGCATGGGAGAAGCCAGAGTACTCTAGCCAGGAGCCAGGACACTTACCGCAGAGCACAGACTGGAGGAAGGTAGACACAGCATACACTGAGAGAGTGAGCCTAGCCTGAGGTAGTGCAACCGGAGTCAAACGTACATTAGATACATGTAGGTGGTGCACCATGGCATTCTTTATTGCATCGAAATGGCAGCTGCCCCACAGAGAGGAGCGCCATGTGTGATAATAGAAATTACAAAGTAAAGATGGTGACATCCGGAATTTCTTCAGGGGGAGAACCGGAGGAAAGTGAGCCTAAGGTAGCAGTCACAGAGCGGGTACAAGAGAAGGAGACCAGGTGGTGGGCGCCCATGTTTGAAGGGTACGAGACCTGGTTGGACCGTACGCAGTTCATACTAAGGAGGGATGGCATAATGGACCACTGGTGGGACGTAGGTGAGTTCTCTGAAGAGGAGCGCTTTGAGGAGCTCCAGAAACGGTGGTACGATATCCAAAAGGGGTTAGTTACTCCCCGGGGGTCGTCTATATTTTGTGACCTAGTCGACCCTGATGAACCATTGTCGTGGGTACTGCCAGGCAGGGTGGGCAATAAGAAATTAATCCGCACTAGCAGGGCTGAGAGAGCCATTGTCACTAAGTTTAAAAAGTCTCATGGCCTAGAGAATCCATACGTGCCGTAACCCTTGATGCATGAGATCGAGGATAATAGGGATACGTGGCTGAGGGAGACTGTGGAGGAGTATATTATGAGCAAATCAGGTGGCTATGCGGGATTCAAAACTGTGGAACGAATCTCCTATCTTATGAAAGGATGGAGTGTTGGGCGCAACATCTTCATGAATAGGATAGAGTACAGGCCAGAAAATGGGCCGCCTAGAACATACAGTGTGACTGTAAAGGATGCCAATGGTAGAGAGGTGCAGAAACCAGACCCTAGGCACTATTATTAATTTGGGTTCTCCTCAGGAGCAGTGCATTCTTGCAGGTCAGGATGTACTGTGTGCAATTATGTCTATACCGTGACAATGTGTGTGTTGAAATAATGTATTCTATGACAAAGATTGTGATTTTGTTATGTGTTGCAGTGCTACCTGGACGAAGGGTTCACAAATTTAGATCCCAGCTGGGGGAGATTGTAGCCATGTGTAAAAATGTAGTACATCTCTTTCTCATGCTCGCAGTAAGCCTGGTAAGTATGCAGGATTGCCAGCAACAATCATGGAGGGTGGCCCTCAAACCCTGGTGAGGTGTCATATGTAACAAAGGAAGTGACAACATGCTTTGTGTCCACTGTTAGTGACACAAAGGTGTGTCTGTTTCTGGAGTCTATATAAGACACAGAACTGCCTAAAGTTAGAGTGCTGTTCTGTTCTTATGTTCCTGAGTCGAGGGTCTGCAGCAGTTCAAGGCTGTCAGAGTCACGTGCAGGCTGACTACACACTGTGTCCAGGGACCTGGCACAGATGGTGATCTCCCGTAGGGGAGAGGTGAACCAAGTCTATTGAGAGAGAGGAGGAACCTTCGGAAGGGGGGTACGTCAACAAGAGGAGCAGCTAAGCACGACCACTATGAGGCGCAGTCTGCCTAGAAAGATGCCAATAAAGATATCATGGTTCACAAGATCCTTTCTGTGTGAGGGTGGAGTCATTCAGCAGGAGGAGGCACCTAGTAGGAGTTCCCCATCAGATACATCCCCCTGCGGCCGCAGAGATCCTGATGGGGTGGAGGCGCTGCATCGAATGTGAGTAGGACTCCAAGCACACTACCTCAGACGCCTGTCATGGTGATATTCCCCATACCAACTAAGCGAGAGACTCAGGAGTCCTGTTGCCAGCAGGTGCACCACACATCACACATCCATGTAATTGGGGGATTTTCTTACATATGGGTCAGGATCAGAAGGGCCCAGGGAAAACACTGTTACATATATATATATTGGCTGTATTTATATATTTTTTCATTGATATGTGATATCATTTTAAAACCTTTTCCAGAAGACTCCTAGTATAAATCAAATAAACATATAGCGCATATTTTTCTTTGACCTTGCCTGATATTTTTTCAATTTGAGTTTAATTTTCCTGGTTGAAATAGCAATGATATCTCTTCATTTCTATTAATTCTTAATCACAGTCCACATCACCTTTGATTAAATGACCTTCCAAGCTCAGTAATAGTTATTCCTGTACCTATTAATTTATTTATACAGCCATCGGGTTGATGCCATATGTTACGTTTCAAGGGCACCCTGTCCCAATGAACAGTATCAGGGGTCCATCCAAAAACGCCAAACCTACCAGGTGTTTGCTGTGATGTTAGCATCTTGTATATATCAAGAAGGGATAAACAGTATATATATACAATCTGTTGAGATACAGTAATAATAATGACAGAAATAATTATTTCAGGAATAAACTACACTGTGATGTATGTATCTATTTATAATTTTATTTACAGTGTATATAGCGCTTTTACAATTATGGGGAAACAAAGTATAAACAATGGGCATAAGAGCAGCAAGTAAATGACAATATAAGGCAAAGGGAGACCCTGCCCTGAAGACCTTGAAATCTGTGGCCCAGTTGCACTAAGATGCATTAAATCAGGGCAAATAACATCATGTTAGCTAAAATAGTAACAGACATTTTTTTCCTGAGTTTAACTCAAATCCACTAAGCTAATTATATACAAATACAACAGCCGTCACATAACTCATTAGCATAGGGTTGACGTTAGGGTAATCTAGGGTAATCTAGCACTACCTAGAGTTAGCTTCAAATAAGATGACATCTTGGTTAAAGGTGGCACTATCGCCCTCCAGACGCGGAGAGACACCTGTGCACAAAAAGGAGCACACAGGAGATACCCCAGATATATACTCTCAGGTGTGTGCTTATTCTCTGGAAGAGAGAACGGAGGTCTCGGATGAGCACCCACTGAACACAATGATGGGGATCTGGGGCTACGGACTGTTACTATGGGGAAACAAAGGCTACAGTTGTCAGATTTATATACAATTTGTTGGCTGTTTGTGGCTTTATTATGCGCACCCTTAATCTCTTTTTACATTATATGTAATGAAATGACATAGTCATAGTGTTATTCACGTCGATGTTATGCACTTTGCATGCTCATATGGTTTAAGGAGTATTAGCAATATTTATATTTTTTTCATATTGATATGTAATATAATTTTATAATAATAATAATAATAGCATGTTCTTGTATAGCGCTGCTAGTTATATATAGCGCTTTACAGAGACATATTGCACGCACAGGTCCCTGCCCCGTGGAGTTTACAATCTAAAAACCTTTACACACACATACACTGGATACAATCGATATACAGTAGGGCCCCGCTCATACAGCGGGTTCCGTTCCAGGCCGCCGCTGTAAAGTGGAAATCGCCATAAAGCGGGGCCCTACTGTATTGTACCTTTGAAAACTGAGATACAGAGCTGTAAACCGACTGTTTCGCTGACAAATTGCACTTTACAAGGAGTTTCGCACAGACTAAAACTGCTGCTTTGTGACATCCGGATACTCAGCTGCTGCCGAAAATCGCCGGAAAAAACGGAACAAGCGCCGAACCTAATGAATATGGGTGTACATTGGGAAGCGCTGTATGAGCGGAACACCATAAAGCGGAGCGCTGTAAAGCGGGGCCCTACTGTACTGTATTTGTGGAGTGCTTTACATAACTTCCCCTTGATATTAAGCCTTTACGTATATCCTGCTTAAACTCCATCTCGCCTGACATTTTTACTGTTTTTGAACCATTGTGTGTGTACATTTATTAAAATGATAAATAAGAGTGCAAAATATGGGGTTTCTTTTTCCACCTATGTTGTTTGTTAAAAATTAAAACCGTGTGCACCACCCTGTATGTGAATTATGAATTGGGGTTGTTTATATACTCCCATTTTAAAATGTATGCCAGAGTGACAGGATTTCTTTCCCTGTCTAGTCACTCTCTTTCTCTGTCCATTATTTCCATGCAAACTACAATAGCTTATTAAATAGCACGTGAGTACCTAATCTTGTGATAGTTCCTATTTTTCCATACAAATGTTGTATACCACACGGATTTGCACTGTGTGAAAATGTGCATTTTTTTTCCAGTTAAAAAACAGGCCCTATTTACTGCAGTGCAAATGTATTGGGATGTGCAGTTTTACGAATTACTTCAACCAAAATCATGTATGAAAATAATACTGTACTTACTATGACTAAACTCCTCTCTGATGCCATTAAGATTTAGGATTTTTTAAATATTTGTCTAAAATTTTTAAACGTGAAAATGTAACAGGACTGATTCCCTGATTGTTTTGCTTTGTTTTACCAAATTCCTGCACTTACTCGTATTATGACAACATAGCCATAGATGTTTTATCAGCAACTTTTATAATCTGCTGAGACGTTATGTGACTTTAGAAATGGACACTGCAGGCAGTAGGGAGAGCAATGATTTTCAACCAGTGTTCCGCAAGCACCCCTCAGGGGTTCCGCGGCTTCCAGGGGGGGAGAGCTGTTTCAGGCACGGTGGCACCCCACGCAGCAGTGACCTGGCGGCTCCCGAGCTCAGCAGCAGTAGCCGCCCGGTCACTGTAATCCTTCCTCTCCCTGCTCCTGCCGGCGTCGGATGTCATGTTTAACTTCCGGCTGACAGGAGGGAGAGGAAGGATCAGGTAAGAGTGCGTGCTCTCAGAGCCGGCAGCTCCTTTAAAGTGAGAGTGTGTGTGTGTGTAAGTGAGAGGGGGAGAGAGTTTGCGTGTAATTGAGAGGGGGAGAGAGTTTGCGTGTAAGTGAGAGGGGGAGAGAGTGTGCGTGTAAGTGAGAGGGGGAGAGAGTTTGCGTGTAAGTGAGAGGGGGAGAGTGTGCGTGTAAGTGGGAGGGGGAGAGAGTGTGTGTAAGTGAGAGGGGGAGAGTGTGTGTGTGTGTGTGTGTGTGTGTGTGTGTGTGTGTGTGTGTGTGTGTGTGTGTGTGTGTGTGTGTGTGTGTGTGTGTGTGTGTGTGTGTGTGTGTGTGATGGGGGGAGGGAGTGTGTGTGTATAGAAGAGAGTGGTGGAGAGGGAGCGTAAAGGGGAGAGTGAGCATAAGGGAGAGAGTGTGTGGGGGAGAGGGAGCGTAAGGCTTGGATTATACCAAGTGCTGCAAGTATCATCTTGATTATACCGGGGAGCGGGAGCAGGGGGAGATTGGAGGCGTGGCTGTGAGCAGTTCGCCCTCATTGGCTGAACACGGCCGTCGCAAGAAAAACAAAACTTCTCAGTCTCTTCCCCAGCCGCCTGCTTTGCAGTACGGCGCACCGCAACCATCGCCAACGGTACGAGCAGTTTAATTGGATTTCTGAAACTTGTTTTGGCACTGCGTAGCACCACTACATGCGACGACGCACGCGTTTCGGTATAAGGGAGAGAGTGTGAGGTGGGAGAGGGAGTGCAAAGGGGAGAGTGTGAGGGGGGAGAGACACAACAGACAGGCGAGGTGTGGGGGGGTGAGAGACAGGGGCGAGAGACGTTAGTGGGGATTGGTGAGAAACAAGGGGCGAGAGGGTTGGGGTTCCCCATGTAACCCAGGTCTCCAGCAGCTCCTTGAGACCCCCCTCTCTTGGTGCAGCACGGTCGCGGGTGCCGCCGGAGCCAGCGACGGACCCGACGGCTGCTTCCAAGGGTGGGGGCAGGAGCAGGGAGTAGTGCTCTGCCTCCGCGAGCGGGCTGGTTGCCGGGGCCGTGATCGCGTCGCTAGGGTCCCGGCGGCTAGTGAAGAGGGCGCCGCCATTGAGGAGAGACTCGCGCATGCGCAGTGATCGCGCAGGTGCAGGTAAGGCCCCAGAGTTAGGGAGAAGTCGTGCGAGTGTAGGGAAAGGCCAGGGAACAGTGAGGCAGCCCCAGATAGCTTGCGCAGGCGCAAATCAGGAGAGAGAAAGCCCGCGAAGCAGGGACTACAAGTCCCATGAGCCTCTGCACGCACCACGTGATGCCAGGGAGCCAATAGGGCTTAGGATGACTTGGCAGAGGAGAAGACATACATTGTTTGGGCTGCAGCTACGCAGTCAGTTGAGTCCGGGAGCTGTGAGGGAAGCAAGGGTGCAGGGAGTGAGTGCAGCTCCTGCATCCAGATAGGTACCCACATCCCAGGTAGGCCCCAACTCTCCACCAGTTTAGGGGGTAATTATAAGGGACAGCCCCAGTTAGGGACTCTGCCCTTAGTGTGAGTGCTGCCTTGTCAGAGTCACGGCTGTTAGTGCTGTGAGGTCTGACAGGCAGGCACCGTGTTGTGCAGCCGGTTGCTGTATGTACCAAGTACTAGGTCCCAGTCACCTTGAGGTAGCGCTAGGGTAGGATGCCTGAAGGGATAGCCTGTTAACAAGGTCAGGGATTCTGGAGAGGATCTGCACTAGGCTAGCCAACAGTAGGTAGACGCCTGGGGGCAGTGCGTTACTGCAAGTACTAGGTACTAGTTAGCTAGAGTCAGGACCGGGAGAGCTAGGGGGACAGGATAGGCCAGTTAACCCCTTAGGTCCCAGGTAGGTCCTCACTCCCCAGTTAGTGGTGCTCCAGGGACAGGCCCTAGGTGAGGGACCGTGTCATGTTAGAGTGCCAGTGTTAGATAGGGATCAGCGGATGCTGCACTTCCTGCCAGGAGACGTGGGCTTAAGTCTGTGCCCAGAGAGAGACTATCTTCAGGGTGGGATCGCTCCTGGCGGACCCCAAGCAAGGAACCACCGGATCAGACGGGATCCAGGTCGACAGATCCTTTGAGAAGTAGTTGCAGTCCCGAGTGCAGGAGCACTCGGCAGGTAACCCCTTTTGTCAACAAGTGCACCAACAGTTCCATTAGTTAGTGACTGCGCAGTCACCCATATTCTCACCTAAAGAGTGCGGGACACATTGTGCAGGGATTGATGGACACGGGGTGGGATCACCCGATGTAGTGGGAAGCGTCCTGCGAGACGCAAAAGTCAGTGTCCCCTGGGAAAAGAGGGACACCCGTTATTATGTTGATGTTATATGGTTCATGTGAGCACAAGTAAAAAGATATTGGTTATCATACATATGGTGTACTGATTATTTGCATGTGGTTCCTATGTTAGGGTTATTCTACATACCCATAGAATCATACATAGGTGGAGGCGCTGAAACAAAGAAACGTTCCAGAGGATTCACCCCAGGCTCTCACTAGCGGAGGCTCAGACCTCCTGTGAGCCTGCAGGTATATGCACCACACCGGGTAACACCGTATGTTCTACGCACCCACACTATATATGCGATTGGGTGGGGTGGAATACCCGTTACACCCAGAATTTCACAACCGAATTCAGGGGTTCTTTAACCAAAAAAAAGAAAACCACTGAGATAGAGGATGGTCTGAACATACAGTATAACTATAAGGAATCTCTTTTTCAGAGCAGGAAGGTTGAATGCAGTAAGAGAAAATATATATCACTAACATGGTGTTAAGTGACTGTACCATGTGGGGAAATTAAATATTGAAATGGCGGACACTGAAAACTTCATTGCCTCCCCCCCAAAACAATACTTGCACTATGTATATTGGATTCCCCCAAATTCCTGATGAAAAGTGATTGCCTGTAAGAAATTCCTACACCTGAACATGATAAACTCATTGTCCTTACCCAAGAACCAGACAACAGCTATTCTCCCACTAGTCCCTCACTCAAGAGTGTCCTAAAAACCTAACAGAATAATGATAGCTTGGTGGTAATTATACTGTCTTTGATGTGGGTAAACACAGTTTGAACCTCCGTGTCAGCTCTCCTTATGTCCCTTACTGTACATCTCTGTGTCTCAGGCCCTGAACATTTCATTGTAAGTGTTATAGGACAGGGACTTGCTATACCTAAAAATTCTATGAACAGCACTGCATACAATGGCAGCTCTGTACAGGATTTTTTTAAACTATTATTTATACTTAAATACATGGCCTGCCAGCGCTTGAATTTTATACATGGTAGAAGAATACAAGCACAATGAACCTCAGATTATTTATCATGTAATTTAGTTAAGGAAGAGGTTGCCTGAGTTCATATACACTGTAAACGTTTAGGTTCAGGGGAATGATTTGGGGTTAAAAAAAGGTCAACTCTCTATTACACAACCTATAAAATAGCCCTGATGCAGAGGCACCAGCAAACTATGTCACGGGCTGGAAACCGCTATGGAATTCCCAACTGGATCAAAGGTTTTAAAAATCATTGACATTGCAAGTGCCTTCAATTCGTCACATAACGTAATCTCAAAAAACTTCATAGAGTTGCAGGTTTGGGGACATAATTAGTAGAAATGTGACATTGAACAGTGAATTATTCAATCATGTCTGAGAACTGCGCACTCCGTCTTCTTCTGTAGAAATAGATCTGTCAGGAATATAATGTGTTCATTAATTTATGTATAAACCATCATAAAGCTATGGGACAGTGGCACCCAGGTGCCTGGTTGTTAATAAATGGATGCAATTCTTCCTTGTTAATGGTGCATGACTGTTCCTGTTGAGAGCAATGATTAAAAAGTTAGGGGAAATATTTTTATTGCCGGTTTGAGCAGTGCTGTATAAATCTACAGATGTCACTTATATTAACCTTTTTAATTTTTATTTTTTTGCTTAATATGCTGTTTATCTGTTAAAATGGACACAACAAGATATTTTGTAAGGCGGTTGCACAAAATATTCTGAAACAGATGTAACATACAAGTTAATCAGGACATACCTCGGAACAAGCTCCAATTCCAAGCGCAGGGCTCTGCTCCAGTGGATACATATGTCTCCACAATATCCATTGCAACAGTTGTCAAGAGTCTTGTATGGACATATGCGCACCAATTTCTGTGAGAAAATAAATGCACATACATTTCTCATATGGTGAACAAGATCATATTTTTTAAATTCCATTTCTTTTTAGGATACTGTACATTATAAATGATAAAACTGAAAATAAAGTCATCATTGTATTATGTTTCCAGATGTGGGCATTGTAAACTAAACAGCATGCAGTGTCTTATAGGAAGTTTAAAAAATGTTACTCCATTTTATATATGTTTTCTATAAGTAAACAGTGTATTCACTATTATTACTCTCTATCTTATTTGTTACATAGCTGTTGATGTTGAAAAGATGTACTGTATGTTTATCGAGTTTAAAGCTGCTGTTTAAACTAACATTTCCATTCAATATGTGCATCAATACAATCTGCACACTACAAGTGATTCGCTTAGTTGCTGATCGATCCGTTCTCCTGTAATCGATCGCCGAAGATTCGGCTCGGGGGGGGGGTTCTTTAAATTACTGTTAGTGCTGCAAAAGATTACCCAGGATGCAAAGTTCTGTGTGGAAGATCATGTGACCAGGCAGGCACTAGATACAATTTGTGCACTGCTGGAGAGAGGGCAAAAGGGGTGTGCCAAATCCTGTTTCAGAAGGGGATGTGACTTTGTAAATTGTTGTTTGTTAATGCTACAAGTATTTTCTCATAGTACAGAACTGATTTATTTTAAAAAAATAAAAAAACTTGTATCTTTTTTTTTCTTTTCTTATAATATATACAGTATGTAAAGAATGTGACGATGTATAATTCTATGTTCTTACCTGTGACACAGTCCCCCTGTGTCCCCCTTCATCCCCTTACCTTCTGCTGCGGCTGCAGCCGGCAGCGGGGGATGGGGAGAGTGCGGGGAGGTCTGTGGGCAGTTAGAGCAGTGACCGAGTCGCTGTGGCTCCCATAGCAGGGCACCGCCATTTTGTTAATCCTCGCGCATGCGCAGTGTAGTCGCTCATGCGCAGAGAATCCCCTTGTCCGGTGGCCATGTTGGGGTTGGCGCTAGCGAGAAAGACACTTTGTGAATGCTGCGGCTTAGCCAATAGGGTGGCTGTATTTTTAGTTAAGGCCGTTAAGTCAGTTATACAGTTATGCAGTTAAGGTAGTTATACAGTTGGGCAGTTAGGCAGTTAGTGAGTGAGTGAGTCAGTGGTAGCTGGGACAGCAGAAGGGTAGGATGTGTGTGTGTGTGTGTGTGTGTGTGTGTGTGTGTGTGTGTGTGTGTGTGTGTGTGTGTGTGTGTGTGTGTGTGTGTGTGTGTGTGTGTGTGTGTGTGTGTGTGTGTAGTCAGTGACCCACTGCACTAGGCCACAGACCCCCTTAGGCCCCAGCTAGGTCAACACTCCCCTCAGCTTTTGGTTGCTGGGACAGGTCCATAGATACAGACACTGCCCTGTAGTACCAGAGCGAGGGACGCGTCAGGACGCGGCTGCATTCTGATCTTAGGTGATCTGACACCTGCAACAAAGAACAGTCTCATACAGTGGTACAATCCATGCAGGACCCACCTCTCGTAGAGGCGGAGGCTTCACGGTTGCTGTCACTGGATCCATGGATCCCATCAGCATCACTGCACGCCCAGGTGTGGACACACCCGGCAGGTACCCAACTAAGTGCACCAACTATACACGGGCTAGTGGGGGCAGCGCTGTCTCACACACTTGGGTGGGTGATTGATCCGGTGGACACTGGGACGGTCCGGTGCCTGGAGCACCTTAGTTCATTGGGGTAAACTCAACTGGGGTGTGGACACGGGTCCTGCGAGGCCTGCGATTGGGTATCACATTTATCATTGGTTCACTGATGTGTACAGTAAACTGCTATTGTTTTACCCGTGTGTATTCTTTATTGCCCTGTAATGGGGTCATTGCACATAGTAGAATCCCATTATAGGTGGAGGCATCAACTCATGCATGTCATTTCCCAGAATCCCTTGCTGCAGTGGAAGTGCTGTGTGCTGGGTGATAATGGTGAAAGGCGGGGTTGCAGACCCGCCTAAGACATGCAAATGAGCATACAGGAATATTTGCTATACTGTATGCTTTGCTGTGGAGGGTTTTTGTCACTTTTTTTACTCACCATAACCTATCTATCTATCTAATCTATCTAATCTATCGAATCTATCTATCTAATCTATCTGTCTAATCTATCTATCTAATCTATTTATCTAATCTATCTATCTATCTAATCTATCTACAAAATAAATGCACACTGGTTAAACAATATAAACTATACAAACTCAATGTATATATTAAAATGCTTTGAAAAAGAGTAAAAATATAGTTACAAGTTCAATCCTGACATCACAAATAAATGTGATAAACCCAAGTTGTAGGGGTTCGATTGAATTGCCGATAGCAGTAGGGAGGCTGCTGTATCTGCAAAAAACAAGACAACAGTGCACAACCCTAGTGCATTACCAAAATGGGGGATTTATTAATAGATAAAAAATAGAAAAAAGATCATTGAAATCACATAAGGGTATCTTTACTCTGGATGTACAGTACCACTGTGGGGGCTGCAGACCGTCTGTGGGACCGCATGAGATAGCATGGGATCGGTCGTCAAACCTCTTCCTGGTGCAGATGGTACAGTATGCGTGTGTACTGTAGTTGTTGTCCAACACTAGCTCCGACTAGCAGCACACAACCAGGTTGTTGAAAAGAGCATGCGCAGCCTCCCACCAGCTCTTATGACAGGCCAGGTTCTATTAGCAGAGCTTAGCAACAGCAACAGCGAATACCGAGTAAAGGAATACTCGACAATACACTAAACTGCTCCTCGTGGTAGCGTGATGACATCACCTGATGCGTTTTGTCAGTGTTTGTCAGCTAACTTTATCACTGACCACCTGAGAACCCCCGGACATCCGTGGGGACCACCTGGGGACACCCGCCCGCCTATGTTATCAATCCTGTGTTTTCCTGGAACCAGGGTCACGAATGATGTGTGAATGATTCCAGTAGGCTCAACTCATGTCCTCCCTCTTCCAAAGCATGACAAGTCCTTAATGTCTTTCTTAATTTTATTGCTGGATTAGAAAACACAGGAACTCGTAGGTGTAATGTAGGTAGAGAGTGCTTCTCTATGTGGGATGCTTCTATGGGGTTAGACTATGGTAAGAGAGAAAGGCCTTACCAGGGGTGGATGCAGACAGGTCTGTACTCACTGTAATCTAGGGTGGAAAAGAAAGTGAGGGGCAGGGTTCACACTAAAGGTTGAGTGGGACTGCACTAACTGTCAGCAAAAGACAGGGGAGAACATGGGAAAGTCCATTAACTGGGAGGACTGGAGAAGCTGCAGTAGCAGTTCACTGATTATGTGCTCAGAGGCAAAAAATGCAACATTGTTGCATGTTACACAGGCACAGTGTGTGTATGTGGAGCCAATGCCTGCAGCTGAACTTAAGGAGCTGACAAGCAGAAGGGGGGTCGGGCAGGAATGTGATTCTTGTTCCATGACACTCCCCGTCTGGTATCTGGGGATACCACTATATAACTGGAATATGTGGAACATATGTGCAATGCATGACAAAGATAACATCACATTCTCAAACAATGCAAGAGTCCATGTCCACATAGCGATGTGACACCGGCCGGTATCACTGGTATCAAGGTCCCTTGGCCAAGGTTCTTTGGCAAAGGATGCAGGGTGGATGCACAGCTCCAGGTTTGCTGGTTGCACCACAATGTCTTTGTATAAAAGTCTCTGGCACTGTTTCCTTTTAGTCTTGTGAGAGAACAGTCCTTTTGTCTCTGTAGTTTCACCCACAGAGTGTATCCCCTTGTAGGTATACCAGCCGTGGTAGTCTGTCGCTCTATCACCTGGCGTTTGGCAGAAGGAGAGGGCTTTTGGCTCCTTGTGGGAGCGGATTACTGTCCCTGGAAAACTGGTTGTCGAATGTAATCCAATAAAGGGGGCGTGGTTCAGGGAGACTCCCTGAAGCTGAGCGCTGGGGTTGAA